>NC_056603.1:44517103-44533441 GCF_018340385.1 Cyprinus carpio
GACCTCCCATCTGAATGTCTCGGGTAAAATACACTCGGGAGTGGACGGGCGTTCAGAATGGTCAAAAATACGAGATAAGGAATCCGGTTTGATGTTCTTGGACCCCGGGCGGTACGAAAGAGAAAAGTCAAAACGACCGAAAAAAAGTGCCCACCGAGCCTGCCTAGAGTTGAGTCTTTTAGCAGTTCTAATGTATTCTAGGTTCTTGTGATCGGTCCAAATGATAAAAGGTACCCCTGACCCTTCTAACCAGTGCCGCCATTCCTCCAGTGGGCTAACTTGACTGTGCCAACAACTCCTCTGTTACCAATGTCATAATTACGTTCGGCAGGTTAGACAGTGAGAAAAAACCCGCGCAAGGTGAATCTTATCGTCTGTGGCAGAATGTTGCAGGAACGAACTGCTCCTACTCCCGACCTCCTGGACGCAGTCGACCTCCACCGACGAACATGACAATGACTGGATCGGGGCAACGGTGATGGGGAGCCGACAACCGAAGTGCTATCTCTTCAGTTTGGCAAATACAGCTTCGCGCTGTATCGGACCACCTGAACGTCTTTCTGTGGGTGATGTCAATGGGTCAGGAGGAGCGACTAGTTGGCTGAAGTATACGAAGAAAACGTCGATAAAAAATGGGCGAATCCACCAGAAAACCTCTGTAGGGCCTACGGGAATCTGGACTTGGCCACTCTATCACAGTGCCTAATAACCTTGTCAGGATCCATACGCACTCCCTCAGACCGAGATGATGTACCCTAAAAGGGGACGACTGTGGCATGAAAAACGCATTCTCCGCCTTGACAAAAAGCCCATTCTCTAGGGGGCACCCTCTGAAGCACTCTCGTACTTGCTGGAACTGTTCCTGGACGACAGGAAAGATTCAATAGGTCATCCAGGTAAACATCCCGGAATTGATCAACCATATCTCTCAGGCATGTCATAGTACGAGTGCTTGGAAGACCGCGGGCGAGTTGGGATAGCCCGAAGGGGCATAACCAAGTATTCAAGTGCCCTCTGGGTGTATTAAATGGCGGTCTTTCATTCATCTCCCTTCCTTATGCACCAAATGATAAGCGGTTAGCTAAATCAAAATTGGTGAAGATGGATGCTCCTGCGATCGTTCGAAAAGCTGAAAGACATCAACGCAAAGGATAGTATATCTTTACCGTGATGTTGTTCAATTAAAAAAAAACCCTCCGATAGTCAATGCACGGTCGCTAGAGACCCAAAATCCTTTTTTCCCCACAAAAAAGAACCCCTCACGCCCGCTGGAGATGATGTAAGGTCTAAATGACTTGGATGGATAGAGAATCAGAAAATATAGTTTCATTTCTCGCATGGCCTCGCCTTTGCTGGAACAGAAAGTGAATATAACGTGCCCTTAGGCGGAGACGCACTGGTACTAAGTCTATGGCACATCATAGGACGATGTGGAGGGAAGAGAAGCAGGGCAGCGAGACATTCCTGAAACATTCTCTCAGTTCCTTGGTACCTCTTCGTGCCCGGTAGACATTCCTTCCTCCTCTGCAAAACAGACCAGGTACAGACGAACCGCAGATACTACACATGACTCATGACAAGGTATTATACTCCACATAGATATAGAAATTGTGCCCCCATCGAACTCTAGGATTGTGGCTGGCGTGAACAAGGATGACCCAGAACGACAGGTGCCAGACGGAGAGTTCATGAGGAAGAATGTAGAGTCTTCTGTGTGTTCCAGACGTGATGAGGGTAATGTGTTCATGTGTCATGAAGAAATACGGGGAAGCTGTTGTCGGGCATTGAGATCATTGTACATTTACTTGTATCTGAGGGTTGTAGGAATGGTGGAGGATCTCGCTCATGATCCCACCATAGAGAGAGAGAGAGAGACAGAGGAAAAAAAAGTAGAAAGTAGAGCCAACACAGGATTACGGTATTTTCATGGTGTGGTGTTTTTTGGAATGGTTTTTTAATTTGATGGATTTAGAATGTATGGTTTTGCGATTAAATTCAATCGAACCCTTAGAGAGCCACTAAACTGAAGATGTAGGCTAAAGCAAGCAATAAAAGGGACTGTAAAACAATAAACTGAAGAATCCCTTTATAAACTGTTTACCAAGGCAATATAATCCATATAAATATATAATCCATTGTTTATAATATAATATAAATATACCCTAATATAAAACTCTACACTAATAATGCCTTCTGAAGATGCAAAAATTTACACTCAGAAAAAAATGTGCAAAAATTTTAGTAATATGTACTTTAATGGTATACCATTATGAACCCTGTAGAGGCAAATAAGGTACAAATGTAAAATTTTTGGTTGTTTTTTTTTTTTCTCAGAAAGTGTAGTTATATCAACTGTTTTACACAAGTACAAGAGCACATTAATAGTTTTATATAATTGAAAGGTAGTTAGTAGGTACTCTTGTATGGTTCTTCTTTTGAAGAAGATGATTCTGTGAGATCTATTAATGAAAAGCACCTTGCACTGTAGGTTCTTGGTCTAGGCACGTTACCATTAGACCTTCACACCTTTACACACTCATAGTAAGCTCCTAAGCTGGCAGAGGCACTGTAACGGCCAAAACTATGTATCTTGCATGCATCACATTATAGTGCGGTGTGCCCTTTAAGAGACTAATCACTTGACTTGTAATGCGGCTATGTGGTGATGACGCAGAGGGACTATATGTGTGTGTAATGAGAACCACTATGGATGATCGTCACGCTCTGCCTTCTGCGTTATTATTTTTCTCTTTACTTTATTTGTAACGCCAAGAAAGAGTTAATCTCTCATGTCTGAGAGGGTGGCGTTGCCGTGTCCCAGCCATTAAATGCGTGGAACACCAACTCTGCGTTTTCTCTTTCATAATGCATTTAGCGAGTTTATCGAGGGAGCCAGGCGTTACAATTGAAGCCAGAACAGCTGAAGCTGGATCCGTCATCTATGTGGGACCTCTGATGAAACCCTAAAACTGAATGCAGGGAGTTGGGGGAGCATTGAGAGTGTTCAATCACGGCATCGTGGAAATTTGGTGGGGTAGCTTGCTAAATCTGGTTTGCCATGTGTCGCGCGGAAGAACACCTGTATTTCTGCGTGAGTGGATGGCGCGGTTTTGTTGACAGCCGGTTAATCTGCAACATTTAGACTTTGTGCTTTATTGAACATTTTGATATTGTTTACAAGCTGAGGTGGTGGCGTTTTTTTTTTGGGCAGAAATAGTTCAGTCGGAACAAAGGTTATTTTTTCTTTTGAGGGAGTGATCTAATTTAAAAATTTTCCTGCCTGTTTTCCAAGCGCGGACTGATATTTTTTTGTATATAATCTTTTTGGGATATTTCAGCAAGGTTTTTTGTGTGTCTTGTAGCGTTGAATTTGACTGCACAAAGCGAACAACCACTTTTCTTTTCAAAGACTACTTGTGGTTTATTTTTTATTTGTGCATTGGAATTTCGTTTTGAACATTTTGAGGAAACAATACACCTGTTGGAACAGTTTTTCTTCATCGTGAACTGAATTTACTTATGCTGGACTGAGGAATAGTTTCAAACTCCGGACATTTTTCCGTGGTCAAGTAACATTTCATTCAATTTAAAGCAACATTTTTTTTTGCTCTGGGCCTATTCTGTTAAGAAAAATACTAAGCTCTTGCAAAATAGACTATAACTAACTCAAAGGAATTGTTGAATTTTTTTTTGAAGATTTTATTGATGGTGTGTGCATTTTAATAACGGGTTGTATTTTTCTGGGTTACATTTAGAATTTTTACAATTTCTAGATTGCTGGTTATGTAAATGCAACATTAGCTGATATGGCTTCTCACCCAGACCTTAACACTGACTTGACTCTACATTACCAGATTCTGCCACCAGACAGAGACCAAAGTTACCAAAGCGCGGTGAGCCTGAGACTCAAGTGGAGCTATTACAAGCTGAAGTATCTGTAGCTGCAACAGTGCTCAACCATCTCTCTCCAGTTGCAGCAGAGTATATTAAGACGCTTTGGTCCTCCTGATGTCAACAACCCAGAAAGCACCACATGAGCTCCCTCCTATGGCCAGCTCTAATGCACACATCCATATTTCCAGGCCAATGCCATTACAGTACAACCACCAATACCTTTTCTCACGCGAAACGACTTTCACCACAGCCCACCTCTTCTGATGAGTAATACTAGTAGAATCCTCGCATCTGTACTGTACCACCAGTCAAGGCTTGAATCATTCCTGTGTTTGCGGAGATGGACACGTTAGCCTGAGGATTGGCTACAATCGGTCAATGTGTACAGAAACTCCCTTGATTTAACCGATGCTCAGATTCTTCTCGAGCTGCCACGTTTTTAGCAAAAAGAGCCAAAGAAATGGTTTTCAGTTCTGACGCATTACGTCGCTACATGGGCCCAGTTCCCAGATTTCTTCAGAAAGTCTTTCTCTGACAGCCAGAACAAATAATGAGAGGTATCTTGGACCGTATGTAGCTTCCCTGAAGAATTCCTTCCACTTTTGTGGCTCACATGCTAAGTGAATTCAGAAAACTGAAAACTCCTCCACCAGAGCAAGAACAAATCGAATCTATTTGTAAACATGCCTTGAAAAGCATAGAGTGGCTCTCTATGGAACTTCTGCCGTATGGATCTTCTCTGCTGAGGGCTCTCGAGCTCCATGTGGTCCTGGGACCAAGTAAATGTCATTGCCTGCAATAAAGCCAAATTTGTCAAAGAAACCTACTGTTACAGTGCTCACGCCCCCTGGCTTTACCTCTCGCATACATGACTGCAACTCACTTTCTGGAAAATGGCCTCACAACAAAGTGAGTCCCCTTAATGCACATTCAACCCGCTCTTGATGCAAGCAAGAGTTACAAACGACCCTTGAAAGTAAAGCAATGCAGGGGAAGGAAATTCATTTTGTAAGGCACAAGGGAAACTCCAAAGGGGGGAGGATGATTCGCAGAGGCAATCCTCCTCCAGAAGATACTTGCTCAACCGGCCTAATGCGCCGCTGTTCCAGAACATCCTGTCCTTGCCATGTGGAAGATCCCACATCACCTTCCTTTTTGGAACACTCCATTTAGAGTCAAGATTAACCTACATGGCCAGGTGTTAGATGCCACTGGACACAGGCGCATCACTTTCGCGTGCAAGCGACATTGTTCGTAGAATCAAGCCAAACTGAAGGTTAACATTAAACCATGGTCTGCTCCCCCCAATCCAACTAGCAGATGGTGGGCATGCCAAAGTCCCTTAGGGGCTGACATGGTTGGCTTGGCTTCATGGGACAGCGCTTATCACAGGTTTGCCATTGTCCCACGCTTACCCTCAACCTTTGGTCTTGGGGATGGACTTCATGTTGCGCGCGCCTCCATCACCATTCACATCCCATCCAGTCCGTTGTCAGGCAACCATCCTTTATTAATAGAGGAGATGGAAGGCAGGGAAGTGCAGGAGTCGGAAAGCAGTTTGCTATTTATGGAAGTCCTATTCGCACTTCTCGAGAAAAGGCTGAAGAAGCATGTCTGAGTAATGCTGAGAAGGAACAACTGTCAGGGCTACTTCTGAAAGTTTTTCTATCCTTTGACGGTCATCTGGGCCGACATCACCACTGAGCACCCATTGACACGGGGAACTTGCCAACCACCTTCCCCTTATCGAACTTCCCAGCTAAAAAGCGCTTGATTGAGGATCAAATAGGAAAATGTTGAAGGATGGCATCATTGAACCGGGCAACAGGTCCTGGCAGCCCCCCGTGGTAATTTTCGTTCAGAACCTTGTGGTGAACCACGATTTTGTGTGTGGACTATCGCGGGGTTGAACCAGTTTACTGTGAAGGACTCCTATCCATTACCAAGAAAATGATGAGTCCTTAGATCTCCTTTCTAGTGAAAATTTTTGACCACGACGACCTTGCTCGTGGGATTACTGGCATTCCACGGCAAAGACCAACCGCGACCGCCGTCGCTATCAGGGCTACCAGCCCTGTAAGCTTCCATTTGGTCTGTGCAATGCACCAGCCACCTTCAAAGACTAATGAACAGGTCTTTGGCTGGTCTTATTTATAGGTGCTGTGCAGTCTACTTGGATCTATTACATTGTTGTGGCTTCGCTTCACCTTCTCAAGCAACATCTCAATGACCTCAGGGAAGTCCTTCACGGCTCAAGTCTGCCGGGTTGACCATTAAACCGGTCAAATGCCAGTTTTGTCGCAGAGAGCTCACCTTTTGGGGTACCGCCTGTCCAAGTGGCATCCTGGCCGACCAGGCCAAAGTGAAGGCTGTTATGGACTTTAAAAAACCCCATCACCGTGGAAGCAAGTGAGGCAGCTTGGGCCTATCAGGCTATTACCGACGGGTTCATACAGGACTACTTCCACCACGCTGGAACCACTGTTTGCGCCATCAAAATGATGTTTTGTATGGGACACTGCATACATCACTTTATGGACCTTCTGAAACAAAATTAACCGCACCAGTGCTAAGTTTTCCTGACTTCTCTACCTTTCTTTGTTCATGCCGATGCCTGTGGATAAAGGGACTAGAGCTGCACTGATGCAGAGAGATCTGCATGGCAGGAAGTTGTTGCATGTATGCTAGTCGTGTCTGCATAAATCAGAGAAACCTTTATTCAACGCCTCGAGAAGGAATGTCTGGGTCAGTCATTTAGCCCTTCTTGAGCACTTTTTTAGGCCTACATTGAGGGTCTCCATGTCACAGTTCATCACCACAGCGGCTCAGGTGGTTGATGTCCCGGCCCCAACCCCACTGGTCGCTCTTGCTCGCTGGCTCCATCCACCACTTCAGGACTTCGGGATTTTCAATGTTGTCCACAAGCCTGGATCTCGAAACAGTCCCTGATGCGCTGTCAAGGAATCCTCTAGCAGATGATGTGCCACCAATGGACCTTTCTTCCTGACTACGCTGTGATTGGTGGTCTTGATCTCCAGACGCTACCTTCAGTGACACTTAATGATCGCCTCATGTCAGACACTACAGCTTGATGATCCAATGACAGGTGATCTCCTCCGCGGGTAGTAAAATGGAGGCCGCGATTTCAACAGGACAGTGAGATGGATGATTGCTCTCAGTATTCCATCTGTGATGTGGTCTGTTGTACTCCAAGATCCAAACCTGCTTAAGTGCATCCACCCCTTGAAATCTTTAAAGCTGTATGCCCTGCTTCTCCCAGAAGTACTTTTGCTGAGATACTACCACGACACCGGATCATGGGTCACTTAGGGATAACCAAGACCTTGGGTCCGACTGAACACAGGTTTTTCTGGCCTAAAATGGCATCTGAGGTGAAGAAATATAACCTCCTTGCACGGTTTGACAACTGACTAAACCAAGTCAGAGAAAACCTGCTGGTCTAATGGTCCCACCATCTCGTAAAACCTTTGGGAGTATGTTAGTGGATTTCATGGCCCTTGCCACGCATCCAGTGGAAATTTACATTTGGCTTTTTGGTCGATTATTTTTCAAAGTGGGTCGAGATCGTGGCAGTGAGAGAAGCTACTGCTCAAGCGGGCAGCAAGCAACCGCTAAGTGAAGTGTTTTCTCCGTCATGGGGCCCCCACGTGATCTAATTTCAGACAGAGGTCTCTTCGCGGAGCCGTAATCTTTTGAACGGGTGCTCACTTTCTGGGAACAGAACATCACCACAACGCCGCAGATCACCCACAGACAAATGCCACAGAGAGGGTGAACCGGACTCTCAAGACAGCACTGAAAGCATATGTGGATGATAAAACATACAACCTGGGACCGTTATATTCCACAAATTTGCTTTGCACCACTTAACAGCACCTCAAGATGAGAGTACAGGTCAAACCCCCTCGGCCCATGATGTTGTATGGGAGGGAGTTGAACACTTCATTGACCTGGGTGACTCAGCCTGTCTGGGATGGAATAGAGGAACCGAAATTCCTTATCCTGAGAGCTTACGCTTGACACATTGCAAGAGGCACATGACCATGCTCGGCAGCCCTGGAAACCAGAAGTCAACAAAGGAAGCAGTACCATGACAAAAGATCACGCTTCTGTTTTTATGCCATTGGTGACCTTGTCAGAGAGGAAACCCACCCTAAATCAGATGCTCTGGCCAATTTTTACAGCAAAACTGGCACCCTTGTACTCTGGTCCATACCGTCACTCGCTAAGTTTTATTCGATGTGAATCATAGACTTGCGGTTGGACACTGGTGACAGGATGCTGGTGTCTATCATGTGGTCAATATGCAGCCTTTCCACACTTTTCCTGGGAACCATGCAGCAGCCATACGCCAAATGGGTTTCAGGATGAGTCTGAAACACCCGATGAGGGGTTGGAGGACACGTTGCTGGTGACACAGAGGGGTGCGGACCAACCTCCAGACGCATGCTTTTCTCCTGCCTAATGAGGCTGATGTTAATTGTGATCTATACTATTGACAATTCATTACGACGCGGACCAAGCATAACATGAGCAGTTGTTCCCGGTTATTGCCGACGCTGATTGCTAACAATATCTCTCACAAACATACACATCTTCCTGACTTTGACATTTATCTTGAAGGTCATCGCCACAATCTCAGACCCAGATTGGCACCTAGAATCACCCCTCAGGGTGGTCAGACAATAGATGGATTAACTTAGCATCACATACTAACAGATTGCGATCTCGAAGTATAGTAAATGTTGTTTGCTTGTTTGAATTTCTCCTGTATTAAAAAGTTACTAACACACGCTTTTTACTTTCCTTGCGTAGCAGTGGGAATCTAGACAAGCATTTGTTCTAAATTGTTATAGGTTTCATGTTGTTAGGTTGAGAAAAAAAAAGAAAATTGTTTTATTACATAAGGGTTGGTTACACAAACGCTTTTATTTTTTATGTGATACGCCGCTGAAATGCATACTGTATAATGTGTGAAGCTGTACTGACATGTACGCCAAGTTATTCTCTTCGATGTAAAAATATGTTATGGGTTGATGGATTTCCAAGTTTTCCATGTATGGAGCTGAATTTGGACCGTTGTCCTTATGCAGCAAAATGCCTATGGACAGCCTTTTCTTTCCGGTGGGGAATCATCTGTAACGGCCCAAAACTATGTATTTTGTATTGGCATCACATTCATATTATAGTGCATGTGCCCCTTTAAGAGACTAATCACTTGGACTTGTAACGCACGCCTATGTGGTGATGACGCAGAGGGACTATATGTGTGTGTAATGAGAACCACTTTGGCGGATGATACCGCAGACGCTCTGCCTCTCTCAAGTATTATTATTTTTCTCTTTACTTTGTATTTGTAAACGCCAAAGAAAGAGCTTAATCCTCTCATGTATGAGGACGGCGCGTTGTCGCAGTACCAGCCATTAAATGCGTGGAACACCAACTCTGCGCGTCTCTTCACTTAATGCATTTAACCAGTTATCCGAGACGCAAGCCGCTACAGTATGTGTGAAACAAGTATATTGTTGTTGCCACCTTGTGCAATGCGGAATTAGTTTACTGTAGGAGTTTCTTCCAGTTCATAGCCACCTAAACGCAAAAGCATCCTTTAGCTAATGCGGAAGATGCCGGGCCAAGCAATTGTAGCTTAGGGGGAAGAGGTCGTCGGTCAAAATACTATGTTTGAGTGCAGCACAGCTCTATCAGTACTAACAAGTACATCTTATTGAACATAATTTGAATGCCTTCGGCAGAAATCCAAATGAGTTGATTTAATCTTAGATTAATTCCAAAGATTACAGTGAGATTAATTCTAGATTAAAAAAAACTACAAATCTATGCCCACCACTGGCTAATATTATATATTATATATATATATATATATATATATATATATATATATATATATATATATATATATATATATACATATGTCAGTGGGTCCTTGGCTTCTGGTATTGTTGTCAGAATTCGGCCCTGGCGCCTTTGATACAATACTACTATGATATTGTAAAGAATACAATTGTTTTAAATTATGTGCTGGTATTAACTTTACTTAACAGTTATTACATAATAAGTTGCCACCGTGTGTTCATCATGTAATATACATTTCTCATACAATAGCCTACTACATTATGTGACAAATATTACATTTAAAAATTATGTATTACATTATGAGAGCTCTCAAGATTTTATTACGTTTTTGAGAAAAGTATTTCGTATTATTAACATTTTATTATAATAATACTAATAATGTAATACTTTATTACACTCATGTGCATCACTTATTACATTATGAGTTGCTACAGCATTCTTACACAAAGCTTTTTTAACCAATAAGTCACACACAGAATAATATAATAATACACACAATAATAGGTAATAATAATAATCATAATAATCATAATAGCTAATTAATAACCTCTGCAGCCATTTGCCACGGAACTTTAATTACCCCATCCAGTGCTGTCACGCGGACAAAATAATCTAGGATTCTACTCAGCGCAAGTGGTTACGGCCAGAACCGGCCATATCTGGCCCGCATGGATCAGCGCAGGGCTTGCCAGATGTGGGGCCGGTTCTTTACCGAAAACTGCTTGGTGCGTCTGGGTAAAGACTCTCAGAGATGAATCAATCATATTCTGCTTCCTCACCAGATTGTATATAGGGGTACAATGTGTACCCGAAATCGCTCACTCGCTCAATCATTCACTAATCCTCATATCGTGTGCAAGTAGCAGTTGAGAGCTGGACTAAAATCAGAAAGGACTGGTGAATGAAATAAGTGAACGGGGAATCTCGATCTGTGACTCCGTTTTTTTTTATACAGTCTATGACGAGGACGACACAAGGCCGAGTTGAGCCTCTGAGCTGCTGTAAAACATCGCCACATATGCAATTTTATATTACATGTATATAGGTTACTATTAATACCAATAACACTTTATTGTAATTATACATACCTCCCAGTCAGCTTCTCTCTAGGCGTTTTCATTGATGGTGTATATTATTTATTTGTTTTATAAATGCTTTTATGCGTTCATAGTCAGATAAAATATGGAGAACAAAAATAAACACACATTAACACGCTCATAATTTTATGTGTAATTATTTTTTAGTATCCTGAAACTCTCCCCGGAAAGGTGTTTCTTGAGCCTGTACAAGATAATGTTCATAGAGCCGCCCTCAGGCTAATCAAGTTAATTTTTGTACACCAGAATGAATACGCTTACCTACAGGTAGATTTTACTTAACATTTTTAAATAGCCACCAAATTATCATCAATATTTTTGTAAGTTAACAACGATGCTACCTCAGTAAATTAGTAAAATATTAAACCCGAAAGCTATTGCCTACATAACATATTTTTAATATAAATGATTGTATGAAATAAACGTGAACAGAAATAATACTAGATGATAAAACGGCATCTTCATTCAAACTCGCTTTCACTCCCCGCCTTGGCTTCCAGCTACTGGCAAGATTGTAGACTGGAGCATCGGGTATTGTACACTGAGCATCAGAATGAATTGTGGGTAAAAAGTAGTGGACCAATGTAGGGAATAAAGTCGCTTCACTCAGAATTCGACAGCACTACAAAATGGCTGACACCCGATATAGTGCGGCACTATATAGGATAGGAGCTGTTTCGGACACGCAATGAAGTTTATGGGTCTGTCACGGATGAAGAACGACTCAAACCGAAGACTCTGGCCAGAGAAGAGGTGAGGAGCTAATCATAGATCACTGAAGAGAACCGGTAAACAATGGCTGCTGTCTCAATTCCAAGAACGCAGAAAGAACGGATTTTGTGTTCTCGTGGAGACCGGAGTCTTGCTAAGCTTCCCTTTGGGTAAAGAATCGAACTCCTGAAGGACGCGGTGAACACACGCATATACATTACGAAAGGTATTGAGATGTGCTGCGCTCTTGCCTAACGGACCGCATAATCATACAGCATAAGCAGCGCCAATGAACCATAAATATAACATAACATTACAAACAAATTTCAAAACTTATTAAAACATTTTATACTATTAGATATCATTTACATATACTTGTATAACGCTTTTATTTTACAGTGTTATTTGTTTAACTATGACTATGTTAAGATTCATTTTATTGTGCCAATAAAAAATACTGCAGACTTTCTCCAGGTCTCATATCTTTTATTAAAATTAAGTAAAACAAAACGATAAATGTTTATTTTTAAGAGTCAGCTACATTTGGCGGTAGAGCCGAAGTTTAAAGCTTACAGGCTTCCTTGCGACAATCGCCGCCTTTCAGATTTCTAATCTACCGATTCTATCGTCTGCACTCGATGCATCCTCTCGAACACATCCGGCACTCTACGCGCCCTGTACTTATGCCTTGAGAATTGGAATTGAACCGACGGTTAATGATGACGATAGCGGTAGAACACAAGCGACGCAAGATCGTGGCTAAAGAACCATATTGAGAAACAGCCACTAATCATTTCTGTTTTATAGCAGCATTATAGTTTTGTATTACTGGCAGTGTGATCAACATTTATGCGAATGGCTCGAAGCAAGTGTTAGGGAAGTAACACGTAACAGTTTAATTATATTTTGCTGGAAATGAACGGTAAATGACTGGAAAAAAAAGTTTCTGCTCATATTTTGCTGAATCTAGACCTCAAAGGTCCGAAGTCGGTAAATTATCCAAACTTCCCATCACCAGCGAGTATGGCTGGGATGTATGCGTGACGATCCCGAAGTATGGATATATCATCACTGATGCGAAAGTATCGAAAGCATTGATTACTCAAATTAAAAAATATATTCACTATAGTGTTTTATTTGGTTAGTAATTTTATTTAACAAAAAATAATGCATGCAATAAGGATTAAATTGACAAACAACCTATGTTAGCAAATAATTGTGTAGGAAATAACTATTTTCCTGCTCTTCTGAACACACGCAAATGTTGCAAGTCAAAATCAATCGATCACAGAGAGCGTCCACTCACTTCTGACAGGGCTGTGTTTCCCAAAATATCATAAAGCACTGATCTTCATTGGGAACGGCAGCCCAGAACAGAACAGAAAAAAAAACAAAAAAACAAACAAACAAAAAAATCATATATCCTATGTTTGAGTTATTTCACAATAAACAAAATAAGATTGTAACCTACATAGTTTGTGCAAATACTTGTATTAAGTAAGAAATAATTGGCTCCGGGCCGTTGAATTATTAGAAAAATAATGCACACCCGAGGTGGTGATGCGGCCACAAGTTTTCGCTTATTTCTCTAATAATTCAACGGCCCGGAGTCAATACGGTTACCACACATCAAGACATCGATCCAATGATTTATTTAAAGGGATTCGTCCGGTTTTTGTACTTAAATGGCTATTGTGAGTAGGACTATTTCTTCCGCATCTCATCCAATTCCTCTTTTGCTAGTACCAAAACATCATTTTAAAGCTGGTAATGGAGGCTTGAGCCGTTGATAGCATTCTACTGCAGGTATTAATGAAGTTATTAGAAAAAGAGAGAGAGAGAGAGAGAGAGAGAGAGACAGATTGTCTGAATTAGGCTTCCTCTTTGTGTCCCTCAACAGTGTTCTGCAGCAGCGTCTCAAACTGTTACCTCGCTGGTGAGAAATGTCATGTGTATTTTTAATTTTGGAAAATTCGGCCGTCATGTTGTTTTTGTTAGTCCTGTAATTCCCGTTATTACAATTTTACTATGCGAAGTGATATGGAACTGTGATGCGGTCAGGAGAGCTGCCTGGAACTACGTTCGCCGTGCGTTTCCCAGAAAATAATTGCACACCCCAGAACGTTTCACAGCCAATCAGATTCAAGCATTCAACGGCCGTAGTATAAAATTGAACATGAAATGTTCATGTTAATCATGTTCTATTGTGTAATGTTTATATAAATCATAAATTGTCAGAACAAAGGTTGTATTTTATGCATGCATCAGCCGATCACTCCAGCTGATGAAAAGTACCACAGTTTAACTACAGCGTTTGTAGATTGCCAAGATTACTACTACAGTAAACATTTTAACCATGTGTAAATAAGAAAAAAAATATAAACTGAAATTTAGGTACATTGATAAAATGAGTTTCAAATAATAATAAATGTCGCTATACATATATATAAAAAAAAAAATTTTAAAAAATATTAAAGACTACGTTTAGAAGCTCTTCCTAAACACGTATAAGTGAGAGTATAAAGCAGCTTAGATTTACAGACATTAGAAGCTCTTTCGGTGAGAAGAGATGGGCATCTTAAAAGTGCTGGGGGTGTTCCACAGCCTCCATTTCATTCTACTTAGGAGCTGGTGTGCCGAGGTGACAGCCTTGGTGCCCTCAGACACGGCATTTGGCCAGCTCCCCGGGCAGCAGCAGACGCACGGCGGTCCTGGATCTCGGGAAGTGATGGTGGGGCGCTTGTTGTAGTGAGGCAGGGCAGACAGCTTCACCGGCGATGCGCTCCAGAAGATGTCTCGTTGACAGAAAGAGTTCGCCCATCGCCTTCGAAGAGATCCCGTGTCAGGATAGACCTGCTTCAGCACTTTGTACACGTAGATAGCGTAGCTCTCTTTCCTGGACTTTCTGCTTCTTTCCTCCTTTCGCGGCGGTCTTAGTGACGGCCTTCTTGGAGCCTTTTTTTCTTCGGCGCGGACTTTGCTACAGTTCAGGCATGATGACGGCCGTTTCCGATTAAACTCTCAGAAATGCGACCTTATCTGATCGATCTCTCTTTGCGGGGTATTTATTCACTCGCCTATATGGTAATTCTGATAGCGATACTGGATCTTGTGATTGCTTGTTTTTCATTGGTCTGGAAGCCTATATAAACTCGTATTTAGTGGACCATTTCGAGGCATCACGAACTGAAGCAGGCAATCCTGAAAGCGCATAAATTATAGCTCCACCCACCCGACTGGGTTTCCTTTGTTTCATTTCCCGCTATTTTTATAGTAATATTTTATAAAAAAAAAAAAATAGTTCTAGAAAATATCATGCACAAATGTTTAATTATAAACCGTATATATAAATCCATTAAGGGGAAATCACAGAGGAAAAAATGGCCATAAAGCATCTCTTCTTAGCAAAGAAAGCAGTGTCTACTATTGGTAGCTTTTATTATTGACACTATTTTTTCCTTTTAATACTGTAAAAGCTGCTTTGACACGATCCTGCATAGTTACTTGCAGTATATAATTAAAGGTGACTTGACAACCTAGAACTCTGTTGCTATACGGTTTGCAAGAAAATGTCAATGAAAACATATTTTTGTGGAAAACACTTAACGATAGCCTTTATCTTCTGCACCAGTCTGATCTATTTATTTTTCTTTATCGTTACTTCTTATATTTTTTTTAAAGGCTTTGAATCAATTACCATTTAACTTTTTTAAACTAACAAAACCAGATATTATACAGACACACCATATATATATATATATATACATTTTTTCTAATTATTTAAATGAAAACATATTGGCTTATTTCAATGTCCTGTTTTTAAAGCAGCTTCAAAATAATAATTCTGTAACGGAATTCCACCTCGCTCTATAACCAACAGTAATTCATTTCCATTTGTAAAGAGTGTAGTAAGGTAACATATTAGATTCTCAAGTGTAAAGCACAAGAATATTAAGTGTCAGTTTTCACATAAAACAGTAAGATTATCTCTTTATGTGCCGTTGTTTCATTCTCCTGATTTGAAGGCGTTTATCCCTCCGAAATAGCCGTACAAGGTGCGTCCCCTGTCGTTTTGAGCGCGTACACAACGTCCATAGCGGTGACTTGTCTTTCTCTTGGCGTGCTCTTCCGGTGGCCGGTGACGGCGTCGCGGATCGTGCCTCCAGGAACACCTTCAGCACCCCGCGGGTCTCCTCGTAGATCCAGACCGGAGATGCGCTTGACTCCGCCGCGGCGAGCGGAAGGGCGACGAAATGGCGGGTTTTGGTGATTCCCCTGGATGTTATCACGCAGAGCACGATGACGCTTGGCGCCTCACTTTTCGGGGTCCTTTGCCGCCTACCTCTTTCCAGACATGATCAAGATGAGTTCTGTTTCAGTCAAGTGACAGAAAACGAATATGATCGAACTGTTCCAGGAAGCATTTACAGTTGCTTACAGGACCTAACTGAAACCAGCTCTGCGTCACATGGTGCCGCAGCCTCCTGCCTAGTTAGAACAGGGAAACAATGTGGTTTGACCTTGACCTATGATCTAATGTCTTGCGTTTCGCGCATAAAAAATTCATATTTTAAAATGTTGAATTTGACTAAGACTATTTATAAAATCAAAATCATATCTACCTAATATTTACATGTATTTGGCCAGACCTTTTGACTTTCATATCATCTTTATGGTTGTATAGAGGCGCTCCATAATTTGAGCTGCAGGAAAGAGTTAACTAATATTTATTTAATTGCAT
>NC_056603.1:44533522-44533630 GCF_018340385.1 Cyprinus carpio
TGTTAATTTGACTAAGACTATTTATAAAATCAAAATCATATCTACCTAATATTTACATGTATTTGGCAGACGCTTTGACTTTCATATCATCTTTATGGTTGTATAGAG
>NC_056603.1:44533686-44535187 GCF_018340385.1 Cyprinus carpio
AAAAAAGGACGTTCATGAGAGAAGAGAGACAAAGAGTTCATGATGCCCATCGCCGTCGAAGAGGGAGATGAGCCCGGTGTCAGGAGCAACGCTTCAGCACTTTGTACACGTAGGATGCGTAAGCTCTATTTCATGGACTTTCTGCGATTCTTTCCTCCTTTCGCGGCGGTCTTAGTGACGGCATTCTTGGAGACTTTCTTCGGCGCGGACTTGCGGGTCAGGCATGACGACGACGTTTCCGATTAAACTCTCAGAAATCAGTAACTATCTGATCTCATACAGGGGTATTTAATCACTCGCCTATGGTAATTCTGATAGCGATACTGGATCTTGTGATTGCTTGTTTTCATTGGTCAAACCTATAAACTCGTATTTAATTGGACCATTCGAGGCATCACGAACTGAAACGAGAGCCAATCACAAGCGCATAAATTATAGCTCCACCCACCCGATAGGACGCTTTGTTTCATTCCCTTTATTTTATGGTAATATTTTGTAAAAAAAGAAAGTTCTAGAAAAATATCATGCACAAATGTTTAATTATAAGCCATTATAAATCCATTAAGGAAATCACAGGAAAAATGGCCATAAAGCATCTATTGTAACTGAGAAGCAGTGTCTACTATTGTGCTTTTACATTATTGACACTATTTTCCTTTTTAATACTGTAAAAAGCTGCTTTGACACGATCTACATAGTTAAAAACGCAGTGTAATTAAAGGTGACTTGACAACCTAGAACTCTGTTGCTATACAGTTTACAGAAAATGTCAATGAAAACATATTTTGTGGAAAACATAACATTAGCCTTTATCTTCTGCACCAGTCTGATCTATTTATTTTTCTTTATCGTTACTTTTATTTTTTTTAAAGGCTTGAATCAATTACCATTTAACTTTTTAAACTAACAAAACCAGATATTATACCAACACCTATATATATAGATATATGATACATTTTTCTAATTATTTAAATGAAAACATATTGGCCTTATTTCAATGTCGCTGCTTTAAAGCAAGCTCAAAATATAATTCTGTAACGGCAATGCCCAACCGCTCTCTAACCAACAGTAGGTCAATTTGTTTGTAAAGAGTGTAGTAGGAACATATTAGTTCTCAGGTAAAGCACAAACATAGATTATCTCTTTAATGTGAGAGTGGGGTGGCTCTTAAAAGAGCGTTGGGTTTTTTCCCTGATTTGAAGGCGTTTTATCCCCTCCTAACCGTACAAGTGCTTCCTGTCTTTGAGCGCGTAAACAACGTCCATACGCGGTGACGGGCTTTCTCTTGGCGTCTCGGTGTAAGGTGGACGGCGTCGCTGATCACTTTCTCCAGACACACCTTCAGCACCCCGCGGGTCCGCCTCGTAGATCAGACCGGAGATGCCCTGACTCCGCCCGGCGAGCGAGACGACGATGGCGGGTTTGGTGTCCTTCCCTGGATGTTACACGCAGCAACTACGATGACTCTTAGCGCCTCCTTGCCCGATCCCACACCCCGCAC
>NC_056603.1:44535386-44567886 GCF_018340385.1 Cyprinus carpio
AGGTGACGTTCTCCGCGCATGACTGCTATAGCCAATGACTGCGCAGCTTCTGCTTTCAAACGGCTGTTTGTGTTTCCTCTGCCTCAGTGCTTTGTTCTTGTTTATTCTGTTTATTACTTTATGCATTATTCATTCATACAAATTCATCTTCCAGAATCAAGGTCCATTAGCAAACACACACACAAACAGTGCAATAACATTAAAAAGGCAGTCATACCAATGTTTTCTCACAGGACTGATAGCGACCGCTGCAGGCCTAGGATCTAACAACAGCATTATAATAGCATGCTGTGAATCATCCAATCAGCAAATACATTTTTACATTAAATATCCCATTAAAGCCTGAAAGTTCTTCACAGAGATCACTTGTATTCACATCTTGTGTTTTCACAGCAGGATTCATACAGTCATTGTAAGCATCCTGAAGCTTACATACTTCTCTCTTTAAACTCAATCCAAAGGGAGCAGTATAACCATGTACTATGCTCTAATAAGGATTTCATCTTACCTGATCCAAACTCAAATATAATTTTTCTCAGCAACATATTTGTTTGAGAACAGGGTCACAGGAAGCGGGGGTCCACCCAGGCACCTGTTACTTTGAGGTCTGGTACAAATATGACATAATACATAGACTTTGTATGTGTGCACGAGAAGATACAGACTGATGCTGTGGCAGTCACAATCAAACGAGTAAGGACCTATGGGATTCGGCCGCGCCATACTTCAAATAGAGATTGTAGGTTAAATTACGCGCCGCAGAGACGAGCAGCACTGCTAAACTAAAATGATGTCCGAATCATTCACTGAAGAGGATCGTTCAAACACTTTGGATGAAAACAAGTCTTCGTCATTTTTCACACTATTTTACATTAATTCATTTAAATTAATGAATTTTACAACTAATTGATAACATTGCAGACATTTTATAAACATTTTATAACATTAAATAAAACATTAAGTCAGAAACAAGTAAATTAGAATACATATGATTGTTTGGTTGACTGATGTTTTGTTTTCAGAATTGAAGCCCAAAGCATATACATTAACAACAAACTCATCTGTACAACAAAACACCAGACAACTTCAATCTTAATGATAGATGAAGTCCAACTTTTACACCACAAACACACTCTGCACATGTTTCACACTAACACTCTATTTGTTGCTTAAGAGCTTTATTTCATATATATTTTTTTTTTTTGAAGGGATCAAGTATTGTGCAAAATTAGCTTCAGCTGTGTATTTTATTTGTAGTTACCCATATTGTTAGTGTCATTTTTTTGGTTTATCTTTGTATATTTAAGCTTGAATGGCTGAGCAATATTAAAGAAACAGAATGAAAAGAGCTCTCCATCAGATCGAGTGGGTGGCTCTTAAAAGAGCCTTTGTGTTTGAAGAGCAGAGCGGACTCGGTTTACTTGGCTTTGGCGGGTTTCTCGCTCTTCTTGGGCAGCAGCACGGCCTGGATGTTGGGCAGCACGCCGCCCTGAGCGATGGTCACTCGGCCCAGGAGTTTGTTGAGCTCCTCGTCGTTGCGCACCGCCAGCTGCAGGTGACGGGGAATGATGCGAGTCTTCTTGTTGTCTCTTGCGGCGTTTCCAGCCAACTCCAGGATCTCAGCGGTCAGATACTCGAGCACAGCCGCCAGATAGACGGGAGCTCCGGCACCGACGCGCTCTGCGTAGTTCCCTTTGCGGAGAAGTCTGTGAACACGACCGACGGGGAACTGCAGCCCTGCTCTGGAGGAGCGAGTCTTGGCCTTCGCTCTCGCCTTGCCGCCGGTTTTGCCTCGTCCACTCATATTCGACTGTAAACTATGTCTTCGTTTACAAAGGAGAAATAGTAACTTCCTGAACTCTCCGCTTGCTGCGTTTTATAAACGAGGATGCCAGTTCCGCCATTGGTTTAGGAGCCTGGTATATTTTAACCAATCACTGCTTCTCCCTCCACACCAAGCCCGCCTCACCTGGCGCGCTGAGTGGCTGGCACTTTAATTAAACATGACAGAAATAATAAAGAAATTGTGCTTTTTGATTTGATTTGATTTATATTTGACCATTTTTTTTAAAATACGATAAGCTTGGGCATCAATACAGTGAAGAACAACAAAGTCAGGATAACAAATCCCTAGGGCTTAATTTCCATTGGGTCCTGAATGATGGGGTGTTGATACGTAAAACAGATCTATCTATGCAAAAAGGCATTAGTAAATATTGTTTTTAACTCAAATAAATTTAGATTGTTGATTCCTTAAAGTTTTTCATATTAATAAACGTGAATAACTACTATTGTTTCTAAATGCCTCAGCGTCAATGTAACAACATAATTCGAAGTAAACTCTGATACAGTTTTTATAATAATTAACTTACATTTAAGTAATTTTAGCAGATGCTTTTAGTCCAAAGCCACTTCCAAATGAGGACAATAGATCATCAAAACCAAGAAAGAGCTATGATATACAGTGTTAAACAGTCTCAGTTACTTAACACAGTAAGTGAGAGGTAGCATGTTTTTTTTTTTTTTTTTTTTTTTGCATTATCAAATTAAAAAATTTAATAAACCAACATATATAGATAGAGAGCGAGAGGAGAGTAAGTGGTTTGAGGACCTTTTTTTGTTGTTGTTTTGTATTGGGGCAATAATAACAAGAAACAGGTAGTTACAAAAGATTAGGGAAGCTAGTGTTTATTTACAAATTTATTATTATTCTTACACTAAGACTGAAGTGCTGGTGGGTTTCTTTGCTCTCTGTAGAGTTTGTGGTGCTCTGAAATGCCGTTGATGAAGAAAACAGAAGAGTTTATTCTTCTTGGTAGCTGCCTTCTTAGGCTTGGCAGCTTTAGGCTTTGCTTCTTGGGTTTTGGCCAGCTTGGCCTTTTTGGGGCCTCTTGCTCTTTCTTGGGCGCTGCTGGCTTCTTCGCCTTCTTGGGGCTCTTGTCGCCTTCTTGGGCTCTTGGTCGCCTTCTTGGCGGCGGCGGGGCGGTTTCTGGCCTTCTTGGGTGATTTCTTAGCGGGCGGGCTCTTTGCCGCTGCCTCTTGGGCCGTCGGGCAGCAGCGGGCTTCTTGGCTTAGAGCCGCCTTCTGGCCCGGTTTCTTCTTGGGCTCGGCTTGCTTTCTTGCTGAGCTTGAAGGAGCCGGAGGCGCCTGTTCCTTTGCCGCAGCAGACTCCTGTAGTCACCAGGCTCTTGATTGGCGAAGCTTTGACGCGGGAGTTGTTCTTCTCCACGTCGTAGCCGGCCGGCGGCGAGAGCCATTTCTTCAGGGGCGGCGAGGGACACGCCGCTCCTCTCCTTGGACGCGGGACACGGCTTTGACCGATCAGCTCAAACCGACGCCGGGCCATGCTTTCTGTGGCTTTGAGCGGCGGACTTCTTCTTGGGCGCTTTGGGCGGCGGAGCGTCAACAGCTGGACGGTTCTTCTGGCCATTTCTGGTGAGCCGAGTTAACAGTCTTTCAATCATGATTCAAGGAGTGGTCGCGCGAGCAGACCGCTGCGCTCTTAAAAACCACACCTGATGACCTTATAGACTCACCCCGCCCGCTCGGTGGTCTGCGCGCCTCGAGCGAGCCGCTCGCGCTTGTGTTTCTCTGCTCCTACATGTAAAGAGCAAACTAGATAGTTTAAAACAGTTTGACGCAGTAGAGAACAACGTGAACAGCAAGCATAGGTTTCTTGTCTTTCTGTGGAGCTAAAAACACGCGGCGAGGAAATGTTTTTGTTTTGCTCCGCGCAGATCAAACGCGAGGCGAGCATCAGGACACGGCAACAAAGCCGCGTGTGTAACTCTAAAGCCTTAATTAAGTGTAAAAGGTTCTTATAACAGATTAACATCATCTCTCGTGTGGTTAAGAAACAGTTTTGAGCGTGGATTTAATGCAAATGAGCATCAGTGAAGCGCGAGGGCAGTGTCTATACAGCTGTTGTTTTGGGCAGATTGAAGCACCAACACCCGGAGGCTTCGAGACGGTTTGTCACTCAGGTCTCAGTACTTTGGTGTAAAATAAATAATAATATTAGTAGCCGTCGTAATCTCGGAAAGTGATTAATGCATTTATATCTGACTCCATAGGAATTCGCCACCACTTTCACAAAAAATAATAAATAACTTGGGGTGATTATTCCTGTCATTCTATATTTAACAGGTCGATTAAATATATGGTTTGATTTGCTCTTTGTGCGAGACAGATTAGGAGCATGCTCTTTTGTTATTGTATTTCTGGTTTGTCATATTAACCCTTTGATGCACAACCAAAGTGACACTATCTGCGTTTATTTTAATTTTATTTGTTTTCTAGATCTTTGCAGTAAATTAATTGAATTATTTCTGGATTCCAGGGAATTGCTTCCGTTTTCATTTTTCCTTCTTATTTTTGGCATAAAATTCGTTTTTTTTTGTATTACTCTTCATTCTAATTCACAACATGGGGCTAAAATGACCCGTATTCAGTCCCTATGGTTTGCAATCATGGCTGAGTGTTTTCTTTACAGAATCTATTGAATGTCATCATTTATTCACGTTTCATTTATATATATACATATATGTTTTTTTGGTTTGCACAACTCATTGTTTGGTTTACCTTTTTTTTTTTTTTTTTTTTGAAAACTAAATGACACAATATCGAAACCTTAAAATTTGCTCATTTTTTGTGCAAGTACAAAACATAGTTACGCTCCTGCAACATATTTATTGCCACAAAGTCAACAAGCGGCTTTTTGTATGAGTTGATGCATTGAATCTCTTCTATTTGCACTTTAACATTCAAAGTCTGACATTAGTGGCATCCTTAATGTGGTTTACTGGAAAATCGCAAAGTCAGACCTGGGCCGTGTACAGCTTTCCAGGAAATGTTGAGGTGTGTGCTGTTAGGCCGCTTAAATATGTTACTAACGTTTAAAAAAAATAAATATTTTTTTTGTCTAAATAGTTTTTCCTCATTGCACGTCTTGTTTAAGTTTTATTTTTATATCATTGCATGTTAAAATAAATACCTTTGTTATGCAGATGCAAAACCATGAAACTTAAGTTAAAACTTAAACTTAAGTCTTATTTGCAGTCTAAAGCAAATTTATAAAATTTGTCGATAGTATATAGTTCGCATCTTTTAACTTAACCTTTTTGTATCTAACAAACCAAAAAAAAACTTTATGACAATTACATCCTTTGTAATCTTAAAAAATCACACACTAATTATCAACGGATTGGAGAGGCATCTGTCTGTTAAAAAAACCAACTTTGATCACACACCATAATTATCAAACGATGGAGGAGGCCATCTGTCTGTGCGACATTTAAACATCACTAACCTTACAATTTTAGGTTATAATACATCCGTCTTGGATGTAACTGGTGAAGATTTACTTTAATAAACCTCTACACAGTGCTTCTCTTATTTGCCCATATGCAAATGTTTGTGCGGAGTGTGGAACGCTCTTAGCTCTACATGCATAACAATGGTCCCAACATAACAGGGAAAACAACTTTAAAAATCCGTTTAAAGCCTGACTTTCTTTCTCCAAACATCAAACTACAACACAATGCTGTGCTTTTGTAACATAATGAAAATAATACAGGACACGCTTTCTGCCCTCTCTTTTTCCCTGAAGTGGAGTGCGTCTCCAAAACCACGAGCACCAAAACTCAACCGTATGGCTGATGAGACATGATAATGTATCTATAAAGCTTGAAATGTCTACCTTAAAAATTAGGGCGCTTCAAAACGAATCAAATTCTCCATAATGCATGCAATCTTTATGACTCCAGTTTTTAGTGGAGTCCAGCATTGTGAATTTCCATATTTTATCACATTAAAAAAAAAAAACATACGACTTTTGCCTTTGCTCTGTGGCAACCCTATGTGTGTATTTGAGCGGCATTAACATATTTTAAGGTTCATTTTGGATTATTAGCGTTCTTTACGTACATAAACATGCGATAACGTTAACAAGTAGTTTAAGTGTTGGGGGCAGCAGCACAATAAAGTACTCATTAGACGTCTCGGTTCAAACTTGTATTAAAAGCATGTTACACGGTACTATAGTAGGATAAATTCCACTTTTAAAATTGTACACATCCATGAGTTTTCCTCTCTAAAAACACCACAAAAAAAAGAGAAAACACAGTTGTAGTGAAACAGGCCACAAATCGTCAAATAAACTGTGCCATTATAATAAAACATGCCTCACGACCACTCCGGGGGGTGAATAAGCCCCCTGTAGTGATCCATGTGTTTTCGTAAGAAAAAATATCAATAATTTTGAACGTATAAACACTTTTTCTCTCGCTTCCGCTGAAAGCTGTTCCGCCAGACATGTTATATGTGAAAAAAAAAATTTCTCCTAAACAACAGAGAACCGGCATTGAAACCATTTTGTTTTTTACCAAAATATACTCTTACAGTTTGTTTCATGAATAGAGATCAGGAATCTTATGTCAATTTTCATGATTCTTTAGAATAATTGATGTAGTCATGAAGAAGCCCCATCAGCACAGAAAGAAAAGACATGTGGAAATCTTCAGTACATCATCCAGCGTCCTCCTTTAAAACCATTGTTGCTTCAGTTTGGAGGAAAGGACAGTCTCCTCGTTGACCAGCAATTCATCACTGTCACCACCTGCTCTTCATCTTGTGGAACCTAAAAAGATATTTGATAGATAGATAGATAGATAGATAGATAGATAGATAGATAGATAGATAGATAGAGATAGAATAGATAGACAGACAGTCATGGTAGGCAGACGGAGCTGGATGGACAGGCAGCAGACAGACAGTAACAGGCAGGCAGACAGACAGATCAAATCATTTACATGTAATCACATTGTTGGTTGCATCACAGCGTAAACAGTGAAGTAAAACAGGCACGGTGACAACAGAAACCATTTATTTTTCTAAAAATAACAAAATAATGATATTCTCTCTATATCTCGGCGTTTCAACATATACAAAACAAACAATCTTTTACGTGTCTCTTATGGGATAAAATAAACTAAAGCTAAACCCTAAAATAAACCCCGGAAAAAAGTGATGTTTTGTGGAGTGATCGCTGTCGCGGTGTAGTGGAGCACAATTCAGTTCAAATAAAAGCGGTTCTGATAATCTCCCCTCCACTTAATACCAGTTTCAGGCACACAAAATAAACATGACTCAATACATCCAAAGTTAAGTTTACTTTTACAATGCCGTATCCAGTCTCATGGTAATTTCTCAATCAGTACGTTTCAGCATTCAGCAGCGCAAGACATCTATACTTACTAACGGCTTGTAAACATTGTCATGTGTCTAACATTTACCTCAGAAAAAACATATTCGTGACCATAGTAAAAATCATATAGTCAGATAGAAAAATAACACTGTAGATAGGGACATTTTGCTAAATTCACCATATTATATATATTCATTATAATTTTAATGTTCTTCAAAGTTTAATTCTATATTTTTAATGATGACACCATTTAAATGTTTATATCTAAAAAATAAATAAATAAAAAAGTAGAAATAAGTATTATCTAATTGTAAAGTCTTTTATTATAAAATACTTAATTAAGTGTAAATATGTAGTATTTTCAAATAGCCTAAAAAATCAGTTAGTTTTGTAGTAGCCAACTGGACTCTAATGTATATTCTGCAGCATTAGTTAAGAGATTTGTTTTTTCTTGAGCAAAAGCAAATTGTGCATGTGTGTACCAGATATATATGCCAAAAATAATCGATATTGCAATCAAAATTGGGAATCGCAATCACACAAGCTTGTGAATGATAATCAAATCGAATTATGAAATATGTGTCACAAAATTCATCCCCAACCAACATATTTAAACACTTTTAAATATATTTATTTGCCACTTTGTCACACATTACATTAATTTAGCACCATTTACACCACCATAAACAAATATCACCGATAAACACTGGAATCAAAGACTGTTTGTAGTGCAAACTGTAGTCAATTGTAGTGGGAATGTGGCTCAAAAAAAAGAGGAATAAATACTAACTGAAACAGAATAAATCAAAAAGGGACAGCTCAGTGCCTTACATGCTCATACAAATGAGCAACTAGAGGTTTGGTGCTCCTTGCACACAGGTCTGACACAGAGTAATAGATTCTGAAGGTCATAGGTTAACCTTTAGCCTTCAAATATGTCCAGTAAATCTCCACAGTGTATCAAATACTTTCTGTGGAAATACAATGATAAAATATAAGACTAAATGCAGAATTATACAAATGTAGCCATGTGCATGCTGAGTTGTGCAATTGTAGGGCAGGTGGAAACTTTTCTGTAGTAAATGTTTTACGTACATGCAAAAAAAATAGGCAAATAGTCTCAAAAGTCTCTATTATACTGGTCATGTGTGTAAAATTGAAGTAGAAATAAAATCAGTGTTTTTTTGTTGTTGTTGTTGTTGTTGTGTTGTTTTGTATAAAGTGAACTAAACATGATTTGTGGACAAATTAAAAAACAAGATATTTAATGAATAAATAATAATAACTTTTAAATTTCCATCTGGACTTACACATTAAAGACTCCGCTACGTCAGCAGTCACTCGTTTAGACAAATACAGTCGCTCCATCGATCTTCCAGTGTTTTTAACACTTTCAGACCTGATTTTTTTAGTTTTTCTCCAATATAGCAAGAAATTAGTCTAAAAAAACAATGCAATAAGGGAATGGATAAGACTAGGCCTAAACCTTTTTTTAATATAATTTTTTTGTAAAACCATCGTTGACTTCGTAAGGAGCAGAGAAAGAAAGAACTATAAGACAAGAAAGAAGACCCCTGTTGAATAAGAAAGTTATTCCCAGAGACTCCCCCAGAAAGAAAGAAAGAAGATGAAAGAGAGAAAGAACAAAGAACGAAAGAAAGAAAGAAAGAGAAAGAAAGAAAGAAAGAAAGAGGTCTCCAACCCTCATGGTGTTTGTGCTTCAAGCTGTGCACAAAACAACAGCTGCACTACAACACTGCACTCGCGCTTCAACTGATGCTCATTTAAATTAAAATCACCCTCAAAACTGTTTCTGAAACACACAAGGCGATTGATTTTAATCTGTTATAGAAACTTTACACTTAATTAAGGCTTTAGATTTTACACGCGCGGCCTTTGTTCCGTGTCTGATGCTCGCCTCGAGTTTGATCTTGCGCGGAGCAAAAAACAAACATTTCCTCGCCGCGTGTTTTAGTCTCCACAGAAAGACAAGATAACTCTGCTTGCTGTTCCACTTTGTTTCTACTGCGTCAAACTGTTTTTAATACTCATCCTAGTTTTGCTCTATTAAATGTAGGAGAAGAAACACACAAGCGCGAGCGGCTCGCTAGAGGCGGCGCACTGCAGACACCGAGCGGGCGGGTTGAGTCTATAAGGTTCTCTATGTGTGGTTTAGAGAGCGCAGCGCTGCTCGAGCGACACTCATTGACTCAGTGTTTGAAAAGACTGTAACTCGGCTTAGAGAAAATGGCAGAAACCGCTCCAGCTGTTGCCGCTCCGCCGGCCAAAGCGCCCAAGAAGAAGTCCCGCCGCCAAAGCCAAGAAAAACAGGTCCCGGCGTCGGCGGTGAGCTGATCGTCAAACGCCCGTGTCCGCGTCCAAGGGTAGAGGCCCGGCGTGTCCCTCGCCGCCCTGAAGAAAGCTCTCGCCGCCGGCGGCTACGACCGTGGAGAAAAGAACAACTCCCGCGTCAAGCCGCCAATCAAGAGCCGTTGGGACTACAGGAGTCCTTGCTGCAGGTCAAAATAACAGCGCTCCTCCGGCTCCTTCAAGATCCAGATCAAGAAGCAAGCCCGAGCTCCCAAGAATAAACCGGCCAAGCGGCGGCTCCTAAAGGCCAAGAAGCCTCCCGCTGCCTGCCCAAGAAGCCCCAACTCCTGAGCGCCAGCGGCAAAGACAGCCCGCCGCTAAGAAATCACCCAAGAAGGCGACAAGAAACCTACCGCCGCCCGACCCAAGTAAGGCTTTTTCCAAGGAGCGCCCTACAGAAAGGCAATCTACTCAACAGCTCACGCCCCAAGAAGCGCGGACCAAGTTCCTAGCCTAAGGAAGGCGAAGAAGCCAGCAGCGCCCAAGAAAGCAGCCAACGAGCCCCCCAAAGGCTCAAGACTGCCCAAACCCAAGGACGGCAAGCCTACCTGGTGGCGGTCACACTCACACTCGACTTTGAACTGCGAAAATTTTTTACGGACACTCCGCTGATGAACATATGGGGCGGGTTAGCAGCGGTAACGGTTCCCACTCAGTTATCACAACATGGATTTAATGTGCTTGTTTACTGTGCCATTTTGCGCCCACACCCATACGCGTCGAAAGTGTGTTTAAGTACTTATGTTTTACGCTCTCTGTCTGTCTCTCGCTCTATATAAACTAACAATACACACTAGCTAATTAAAAATTATAAAATGTGGTCCTCATTCCAAATGTACATCTGTTTCCTGGTTCCATTGACACTGCCGAACGCATGCAGTTTTTTTTTTTTTTTTTTTAATAAGCTTCTTTTTAAAGATGTATTATGTAAAATAGGATGGCTGACGCTATGGCTAAAATTAGCGCTTACGCTTGATTGGATTCCCTCTTTTTGAATTTCTGTACAGAGAGGTCACGCAGTGACCGTACGTATTGACATTCTACTGATCCACCCGTCTTCACGTGATGGCGAATTCGCAGGTTCAGAGTCACACCTAAACTTGAACTTGTGGGAACGCAGCGAAATCGCGAAATTTTTTCGCATGAGCTTGCGTTTCCGGTCTGACGCATTCGTATACGTATGAATGGAAGTCAATGGAACGAAAAGTGCAGTTGACGCCCCTTAAAGCTGCCAAGCCTAAGAATGCCCAGCTCCCAAGAATGAAATGATAATAACATCTTCTTGTTTCTTCCCCCAACGGCCTCTTTTCGAGCCACCCACCAAGTACTCTTACAGAGAGCATCCAAGCAAAAACACCAGCACTTTCAGTCCTAGTGATAAGTAATGAATAATAAATTTTGTAAACAACACTAGCTCTCGTTTACAGTCTTTTTTTGTAAACTACCCCTGTTTTTTCCCTGTTGCTTATTGCACACAACAACACACAAAAAGTCCTCATCACCAGCTTTACTCTCTCTCTCTCTCTCTCTCTCTCCTCGTCTCTCTCTCATCTCTCTCTCTCTCTCTCTAAATATATATATTACATTACATTACATTTAGGTCATTTAGCAGACGCTTTTATCCAAAGCGAATTACAAATGAGGGACAATGGAAGCAATCAAAAACAACAAAAAGAAGCAATGATATATAATTGCTATAACAAGTCTCAAGTATATAGTAGATATAAATATATATATGCTCTGTTTTATTTTTAATTTTAAAATTGAAAAAAAAAAAAAAAAAAAAAAAACCTGCTACTCCTCTAACTTACTGGGTTAAGCGTAACTGAGACTTGTTATACAACACTTATGTATATCATTGCTCTTTTCTTGTTGATTTTGATTGATTATTGTCCTTCATTTGTAAGTGGCTTTGGATAAAAGCATCTGCTAAAATTATTAAATGTAAATGATGTACTAGTTAATTATTATAAAACTGTACATTGGAAGACTGCGCATTAGAAAAAATAGCTTTTATTCACGTTTATTAATATGAACAGCTTTAATGGATCACCAATCTAAATTTATTTGATTAAAAACAATATTTACTAATGCCTTTTGCATAGATATATCTGTTTTACTTATTCAACACCCCATCATTCAGGACCCCAATGGAAATTGAGCCCTAGGGATTTGTTATCCTGACTTTGTTTGTTTCTTTCACTGTATGATGCAAAGATTTATCCTATTTTAAACAAAATGGTCAAATTAAATCAAATCAAAAATCACAATTTCTTTATTATTTTCTGTCATGTCTTTTATTTAAAGTGCCAGCAACAATCCGCGCGCCAGCTGGTGGGGGCGTGGCTTTGGTTGTGGCTGTTGGAGGGAAGTTCAGTGATTGGTTTAAAATCTTACCAGGCTCTAAACCAATGGGTGACTGGCACACTCGTTTAAAAGCAGCATAGAGGAGATCACAAGGTTGTTATTTCTGTTTTGTAAACGTAGACGTATTTTACAATCGACGATGAGTGGACGAGGCAAAACTGGCGGCAAGGCGAGAGCGAAGGCCAAGACTCGCTCCTCCAGAGCAGGGCTGCAGTTCCCCGTCGGTCGTGTTCACAGACTTCTCCGCAAAGGGAAATACGCAGAGCGCGTCGGTGCCGGAGCTCCCGTCTATCTGGCGGCTCCTGTGCTCGAGTATCTCGAGTATCTGACCGCTGAGATCCTGGAGTTGGCTGGAAAACGACCGCAAGAGACAACAAGAAGACTCGCATCATTCCCCGTCACCTGCAGCTGCGCAAGGGTCGGTGCGCCACGGACGAGGAGCTCAACAAACTCCTGGGCCGACGTGACCATCGCCTCAGGGCGGCGTGATGTGCCCAACATCCAGGCCGTGCTGCTGCCCCAAGAAGAGCGAGAAAACCCGCCAAAGCCAAGTAAACCGAGTCCGCTCTGCTCTTCAAACACAAAGGCTCTTTTAAGAGCCACCCACTCGATCTGATGGAGAGCTCTTTTCATTTTGTTTCTTTAATATTGCCCAGCCATTCAAGCTTAAATATACAAAAATAAACCAAAAAAAATGACACTAACAATGTGGGTAACTACAAATAAAATACACAGCTGAAGCTAATTTTGCACAATACTTAATCCCTTCAAAAAAAAAAAAAATATATATATATATATATATATGAAAAAAAAAAAAAAATATATATATTTGTGTGTTTGTGTGAAAAGTTTGTTTTTTGCTCTTTATGAATCGTTCACAGTAACACCAGTATCATTAAGATTGAAGGTGTCTGGTGTTTTGTTGTACAGATAAGTTTGTTGTTAATGTATATGCTTTGGGCTTCAATTCTGAAAACAAAACATCAGTCCAACCAAACAATTTATATTATTTCTAATTTACTGTTTTTCTGACTTAATGTTTTATTTAATGTTATAAAATGTTATAAAATGTCTACAATGTTATCAATTAGTGTGTAAATTCATTAATTTTAAATGAATTAATGTAAAATAGTGTGAAAAATGACGAAGACTTGTTTTTCATCCAAAGTGTTTTTTAACCGATCCTTTTCAGTGGAATGATGTGGGACATCAGGTACATTTTAACAGTCACTGCTCGTCTCTTAACGGCATAATTTAACACGATCTGTATTTGAAGCGTAACAACCGTCCCAAAGGTCACTTACTCATTTTGATTGTGACTGCCACAGCATCAGTCTGTATCTTCTCGTGCACACATACAGTCTATAGTCTATGTATTATATTCCGATGTGATCGTGATTTCAAAGATCTTTTAATGATTTCTCGTGCATACACATTAATTTTTGTAGTTATTCCGATGTGATCGTGATTTCAAAGATCTTTTAATGATTTCTCGTGCGGTAAAGATACTCCTTATTAGAGCATATAGTACATGGTTTTATACTGCTCCCTTTGGATTGAGTTTAAAGAGACGAGAGAGTATGTAAGCTTCAGGATGCTTACAATGACTGTATGAGGATCCTGCTCGGAAAACACAAGATGTAGTGCAAGTGATCTCTGTGAGGCTTTCAGGCTTTAATGAGATATTTAATGTAAAAAATGTAAAGTACTGATTGGATGATTCACAGCATGCTATTATAATGCTGTTGTTAGATCCTAGGCCTGCAGCGGTGCGCTATCAGTCACCAAAGAGAAAACATTGGTATGACTGCCTTTTTTAATGTTTTGCACTGTTTATATTGTGTTTTTTGCTAATGGACCTTGATTCTGAAGATGAACTTTGTTATGAATGAATAATGCATAAAGTAATAAACAGAACAACAAAGCACTTTGAGCGGGAAAAACACAAACAGCCCAGTTTGAAAAACAGAAGCTGCGCAAGTCATTGGTCTAGCAGTCATGGGCAGACGTCAGCACCATCAGCCAAATCAACAAAGCCTCTGTCTTCATGACATTAATTAGCTCGTGGTGCGTTTTGATGCTTTAAAAGCGAGAGACAAGAGAAAGAAAAGGGCATTTTCTACGTACTTTGAACGGAGAAAGAAGAAACAGACGTGATCTACAACAGCGATGGCAAGAACCAAGCAGACGGCTCGTAAATCCACCGGTGGTTAAAGCCCGAGCGGAAGCAGCTCGCTACTAAAGCGCCCGGGAACTTAAGAGCGCCCCAGGCCACCGGCGGCGTCAGGAAGCCCCACCGTTACAGGCCGGGACCGTGGCTCTCCGGAGATCCGCCGCTATCAGAAGTCCACCGCGGCTGCGATCCGCAAAACTCAAACCTTTCCAGCGTACTGGTGCGCGAGAGATACGCTCAGGGATTTCAAGACGGACTACTGCGCTTCCAGAGCTCCGCCGTCATGGAACCGCCTGTCCTGCAGTGAGGCCAGCAGCGGTCCGGCTTATCTGGTCGGTCTGTTCGAGGACAACCAACTAGTGCGCCATCCACGCCCAGAGAGTCACCATCATGCCCAAAGATCATCCAGCCTGGCGCGCCGCATCCGCGGAGAGCGCGCTTAAACCGCCGCTGCGTCACACCCAAAGGCTCGGTGTAAGCAGCCACCACACACTACACGGAACGAGACAATTTCACTGTAACACTAACTAAATAGGATACATGTTTTTTTGTTTTTTCATCGCTTTTGGTCTGTAGAATTAAATGGTATTTGCTAAATACTCCCTACATACTGATATGGACAACTCACCACCCGTTTCGAAAGCGGCTCACATTTAATGCCACAATGTAAAACGATAGAGTTCTTGGCTACCTAGCGATTAGAAATACCTTGTGGGCATTATCGTACAAAGTGCCATTAAATATAAATAATTAAGTTAACTTGCCTGCAAGCTTCAAATTATGGAGCGCGCCTCTATACCACCATAAAGATTGATATGAAAGTCAAAGCTGTTCTGCCATCGAACATACATGTAAAATCTTAGGTAGATCTCACGCACGTTCTGTAGAGTTATTATAAATAGTCTTAGTCAAATTAAACCACATTACAGTGACGTACACCCCACCCCTGATTGCCGCTCCCATTTCTTGTTATCTGCAGCGAAACCGCAAGACCTTAGATCCGGTCATGTTGCTCAACACCACAATTGTTGTTCCCGCCTCTAACTAGCAGGCGGCTGCGCACCCCTGTGTTGAAGCGCGTGCGCTGGTTTTGTCGCAGTTAGGCCTTCTGTGACCTCAGTCATATGTCATTCTATTCTCCACCACCTGTTCTTTCGCCCCCCGACGCGCACCACAGCTCACACGATTCATATTCACGTTTTGTTCACACATTTGTTCCTCGCACTGAAAAGAATATATCCCTCATCCCTCGTTGGTCACATGTGCTGTCTCGCACACTTTGTGGCGGTCATAACCAGCGACTCGGGAAAGGAGCCGCTAGTGGCGCATCGTCAAGACCGACCTGGCCCGCCCCCTAAAATCCAGGAATCACTTTCGTATCCGCCATGTCGTCGTGTACGATACCTGCGTCAGCGGCGGCAGTCACAGCGCATCTCCGGTCTGATGTCTTTCACAGGAGAAATCAGCGGGGGGCCGACTAACATTCGTTTAAGACGCTGATCCGCGGAGGAGGCACAAGCCTAAAACCAGCAGGTACCAGAGCTACGAGGAGGACCCGCGGGGGCTGATGGTGTTCGTTGTGTACGCGCTTAATTACGCAGGGAGCACCTTGTACCACTTTCGGAGGATAAAACGCAAGGCGAATCAGACGCGTCAAACCCAACGTATGGACGTTTTAAGAGCAACTTCACACTCTCACATAAAGAGATAATGGTACTGTTCGTGCTTACATGGATAACTAATACGTTCCTTACACACTCTTTAGAACAAATGAATTACTCTTGGTTAAGAGCGACCCACACTCGCGAACATAAAGAGATTATTATACGAAGCGTGCTTTACAGCAGAAACACTATGTTCCTTCTACACTCCTCTTCAAACCAAATGAATTATTGGGTTATAGTAATATGGAATTCCGTATACAGAATTGGTTATTTTGACGCTGCTTTAAAGCGGACAGGAAAAGCAATATTTTTCATTGAAATAATTAGAAAAAGGAATATGTATCTGGCTATAAATATGGCCTTGTTAGTTTAAAAAAATAAATGGTAATTGACTTCACGCTTTAAAAGAATAAAAGTAACGCTTTAAAGAAAATAACTAGATCTGGATCGGGCAGAAGATAAAAGGCTAAATGTTATGTTTTCCCACATAAATCTGTATGATTTTCATTGACATTTTTCTGTAAAACGTATAGCTAACAGAGTTCCAGGTTGTCACAGTCAACCTTACTTATTACTGCGTCTGTTGTTTTAACTATGTAGATGTGTCAAAGAAGAGAGCTTTACAGCGTTAAAAAGGAAAATAGTGTCAATTAATGTAAAAGCACAAATAGTAGGAACACCGTTTTCAGGTTAAGCAATAGATGCTGTATGGCCATTGGTCCTCTTGTGATTTCCTTAATGGATTTATAATGGTTATACTTAAACATTTGTGATGATATTGTTCTAGAAAGTATTTTTTTTTTTGTAGATAAAAATATTACTATAAAAAATAGCGAGGGAAATGAAAACAAGGAACAACCCAGTCGGGTGGGAGTCGTTCAAACCAGGGGAGCGGTTGGGTGGAGCTATAATTTATGCGCTTGTGATTGGCTCTCGTTTAGTTCGTGATGACCTCGAATGGTCCAATTAAAATACGGGTTTATAGGTTTGACCAATGTTGAAAACAAGGCAATCCACAAGATCCAGTATCGCTTATCACAATTGCATAGGCGAGTGCATAAAATACGGTCCATGTATGAGATCAGATAGTTACGTGATTTCTGAGAGGTTAGGTCTCAATCGGAAAAAGCCTGTATCATGCCTGAAACCAGCGAAGTCCCCCGACGCCGAAAGAAGGCCTCCAAGAAGGGCCGTCACTAAGACCGCCGCGGAAAAAAGGACGGAGGAAAGAAGCGCACAGAAAAGTTCCCAGGAAGGAGAGCTACGCCATATACGTGTACAAAGTGCTGACGCGGTTCAGTCCTGACACCGGATCTCTTTCGAAGGCGATGGGCAGTGTCATGAACTCTTTCGTCAACGATATCTTCGAAAGGCGCCCCCCAATTCGCCGGTGAGTCGTCTCGTCGCGCCTCACTAACAACAAGCGCTCGCCCACCATCACTTCCCGAGAGATTCTCCAGACCGCCGTGCGTCCTGCTGCTGCCCGGGGAGCTGGCCAAACACGCCGTGTCTGAGGGCACCCAAAGGGCCGTTCACCAAGTACACCAGCTCCAAGTAGAACAGTCGGAGGCTGTGAACACACCCAAAGGCTCTTTTAAGAGCCGCCCATCTTCTCACGAAGAGCTTCTAATCGGTACTGAGGCTTTATTAGACTAATTTTAACAAATTATATAACTTTTGTCTTTCTCAGTTTTTTGAGCAGGCTTTATTTTTACAGTTTTTATGTTGTAAGTTTCTGTTTTGAAAGACTGGATTTGTGCACAACAGCACAAATTGTGGTCATTTGTTTTAACAAAGTGATTTAATGAGTCTTGTGTTGAGAGGATTGTATTTATTGATGCATATTTTTGATACAAGATTTTGAAAAGCTTAAGACTCTTGCTGATCACGCAAATACAGTGCAGGAAAAATTCAAGAGTTATTTTGCTTAGTTCCATAATTTTTGTCAGTGGTTTTGTCAAACAGATGAAAAATGACTGACTTAGACTGGATAAGAGAGGGTGAAAGTGATTCATGTGGACTACACAGAGGAGCGGTTAAAAAAAAACCGTATTTCTTCCACTGTCTTCAGTCGGTTACGCCAAAACTGAAGCCTTTCTCAGAGCACTGCAATCAAACATCACTTCACTGAACCCTGTTGATTATTCACAGAAGATCACAGAGAACTTACAAGAGTTATGTAAAGTTTTTAAAACATCTGTGTCAGCAGCAGCGCATCCCCTGGTTCTGCATCAGGTCAGACCTAATATGGTTGTGAACAGGGTTCGCTGTGGATGTCCTGTTTAAAAACCTTTCTGTGGGTCTGAGGCAATACATGTTAATAGACGATTCACCTAAAAAAAAAAAATAAGAAAAAAAAAACTTGCCATGCCAATACAATTACTTAGTTTTAAAAGTCAGGTTCAGTGGAGACAAACTCTTACATTGTTATTAGATTTTCTGGTTGTATTTTCTGAAAATATGTCTCTCATTATCTAGATTTGTGATTTACAACCAATAGCCCTTTTGGAGACTTACTGAACCTGCCTCAGCAAAAAAGAAAAATTGACTATGAAATGAAAATCGTGTTTTTTCCAGTCAAAAATGGGAAAAAAACAGATGAACCTTTTACAGAGTTCAAGGGAGCACAAATGTGCTGAGGGTTGTCTGGAAAAAAAATCTGCAATGAATCTGCCGTTACACCACAAAGAGAAGTGTGAATAATACACCGGTGACGCCAGCATTGCTCTCAGCTCAGACTTAAAAGGTAAATTACATCGTCAGCAAAGCCTTTTTGCAAAATGCCTGACAGTGCAAAAATCATCAGTAAATATATCTTATGCGGTTTCACTTGTGCTTGTGCAAAAGCAGTGCACGATTGAGATGCTTAATCATTTGAAAACAAAGAAAATGACCAAGAACTTGAATCAGTATCTGTGTCACGCCAAAACACTAGCATGTCGAATTACTGACATCCAATATCAAACCAAGGAAAGATGAAACACACAATCAACCATTGTAGATAGTTTTTTCTCTCGCGCTGGATGATAAGCTCCTGATCTTTGCGGGAACGATCACAGAGAACTTTGAAATGCATAGGAGCTGTTAGAGCTCGTTAGCTTTCATTTTCACCACAAAAGGGACATGACAACCTCCCGCACTCATTTCTGTTGGTAATCACAGTAAAATCCCTCGAATGTGGTACACAGAGTGTGAAATCTGTATGATGTATTTATTATGGCAAACCTGAAAATCTATTTAATACAATTATCCCCTTCAATTTAATTGTATAATTATTATATCAAATCTATGACACTTCTTTTCTTCTCACTACATATAAAACAGTGTCCAGAGAGAGAGGGGTTTTGCTTGCTTGATATTCAAAATTTGGTTGTGTCACATTATTTTATTTCCTAGTCTTAAATATGAACACACTGGCTTGTAGTGCAAACAGTTTTACCAGTTTTTACTGCATGTTGTTCTTCTCGTTATTGCTGGTTTGAATCCCTTTTCACTGGTAAGGTCTTTCAGGGTGTCCTGGGGAGGGGAGGTATCCAAAGCACATCAGCTGGTCTCTGGGGTTCCTCAGGGATCCGCTTCTTGGACCCCTTCCTCTTCTCCCATATACACGACATCAATGGGTCCATCATCATCAGGCACATGGCTTCTCCTACCATTGCTATGCTGATGACACACAGCTCTATCTTTCATTTCAACCAGATGATCCAACGGTAGCTGCACGGATCTCAGGCTGCCTGGTGGACATGTCAGCATGGATGAAAGAATATCACCTACAGCTCAACCTGGCAAAGACTGAGCTTCTTGTCTTCCCTGCCACTCCAACTCTACAGCATGATTTCTCCATCCAGCTAGGTCCTTCTACAGTTACTCCATCAACTTAAGTCAGAAATCTTGGTGTAATCTTTGATGACCAGTTGACATTCAAAGAACACATTGTAAAACACACTGCTCGATCTTGCAGGATTGCATTGCAACAGCATCAGAACGATCAGGCAATTCTCGATTTCACCATTTCCTGGCTGGTGGAATGATCTTCAAGCCCCTATCCGGAATGATGAATCCCTGACAATCTTCAAGTGACAGCTGAAAACTCATCTCTTCCGAAGCTACTTGACTTTATCATAAACGTTCTTTCTCTTTATTTATTCCTTCTCTTTCTAGGTTATTTCTATTTGAACAATGTCTAGCCACTTCCTGTGTCTGTTTTGCCTCTTTAAGATGAATCACTTTATATATTCCCCAATTGTAAGTTGCTTTGGATAAAAGCGTCTGCATAATGACTAAATATAGAGTAATGTAATGTTATTTTCCTATAGCGGCTGATGAACCGGAGGTGGAGTGACGAGTCTCGCCCACAGGCTTACTTCTGCAAAAAGGTGGATTTTTTTTTTTTTTTTTAATGATAAAAAGAGATTGTTTTATTAAAGGCAACACTTAATAATACCTCAAGCAAGGTTGTTTTTCAAGGACACGTGTGTTTCATAAGGTTTTTTGGAGTTGATGTAGCAGCAGATTTTGTTTTTCTCTGTAGACGCTAATAGAAAGCTGCTTCAGGAGAATTAATAATAATCCAAACATTTCAAATAATTTCATCCTCCTCAGAAACTGGAAGATGGTGTTGGACATATCATGGTTGTGACACAGGAAATATTAACATTAGGATTTTAAAATCTTCTAAAAACTATAAAACTGAGCAGAGCCTGTGTGACACTGATGTACTCTGCAGAGGAGGAATGTGAAGAGGGTCCTTCAGAGTCACAGCTGCCCCTCATATTCCCTGATGCTTTTACATTTTTAATGAAGCTCTGACGGTGAGGACATACAGTGAGGACACAACTTTAAAAACCTCACTTGTGAGGTTATATGATGGTGGCTTCACTCTCTTTCTGATGGCCCTCTCCCTTTGCGGCACTGAGATCAAGTCAGTGAATGTGGCAGCCTTTGCCCAAGCCCTGCTGAACACCGCAAAGAACTCCATCCTTGACATCTTCTGCCCAGCCAACATCCTCGTCCACTTCCTCCCTTCCTGGTCCCAGTGGTGTTTTAGACTCTTGCAGAGGGCCTTGTCCGCCGGTTGCAGCACATGGGTTGTGTGGGCAGGGTAGCACATGATGTGCACATTCTTGCTCTTCAGGAGCTTAATAAACTCCAGGTTTCCCTCCCTGTTTTATCTTTGTATCCTTTCCTCTCTGGTCCTTGCTCCTCCTCTCTTTTCTCTCTTTCTGTCTCCTCCTCTTTCTGTCTCCTTCTCATTTTCCTCTCACTTCCTCTCGCTTCCTTCTCGTTTGCCATACTCACTGTAAATAAAATGTCTACTGCCATTATTACTGTTGGGGGGGGGGGGGTCATGGTGTGTGTGTGTGTGAGTGTGTGTGTGAGTGTGTGTGAGTGTGTGTGTGTGAGTGTGTGTGTGTGTGAGTGCGTGCGTGCGTGTGTGTGTGTGTGTGTGTGAGAGAGAGTGTGACACCCTCACACTCACACACACACTCAAACACATGTGTATGTGTGTTTGTGAGTGACACAGATGATGGCCCATTTCACCTCAGTGGGTTAAGTTAAATTGGGCAGTTTTTAAAAAAATATGTTTCCTATACCAAACTAACAACATTATTTCTGATTGATGCCATCAAGACAGATATTACACATAGTTATTTTTATTTTTTTTTCTTATTCAAAAGATTTATCATCCTTATAATAGTTTAGTTAGATTTGGTATGCCAGGCTACTTACCATGCAGCTTTCTGGTGCAGTCTTGATAAGAATTATTGCCCCGCCCACCATAGCAACCATAAACCAATCAAATCACCTGTTACTTGTCAAGCACAGTTATGACAACAGTTTTAAATCCTTTGTAGTCATTGGTTCTAAATTCCAGAGGGGCTGGGAACCCCAAACCTTAAATGGCCCATTTTACCTGATATCACTCATATCCTATTATATATATATATATATATATATATATTATATATATATATATATATATATATATATATATATATATATATATATTTATTATTTTTTTATATTTTTTTTTTTTTTTTTTTTTTTTTTTTTTTTTTTTCAAATAAAGAAGTTGTGTGGTATGGAAATCAGCACTTATTTAATTTTAATCTGATGTTTTTTTAACGAAGTTTATGGATCTGATATAATCTGATCTGAAATAATGAAAATGCACGTTTTAATAGAAGTTTACATTGAGAGCGGTGTGTCCGTTGAGCTGCTCGTGCCCGTGAGGCCGGGCGCGCGCGTCGGGAGCGCGCATCATGGCGGAGGGCGAGCTGGACGTGGATTCTCTGATCTCCAGACTGCTGGAGGGTGAGTGAGTGGCCTTCATCCTCATCTTCATCATCATCTTCCTCTCCGCGCGGTTCGCTCTGACTCCGAGCGTCGAGTTCTGCGGGGTTTTATTGCAGACTTCGCGATCGTTCTCGCGCTTTCTGACCGAGAGGCCTGTGTTTGCGCGCGGCCTGCGACAACAAACCGACGGAAACAAACACGACTAGAGCCTTATATCTGTTCGAGTAGATGCTGTCGCTAAACACGGACGAGCCGAGTCTAAACACTCCGCTGAACCAGCCATAAAGATTAATACAGCATCTGAGAGCTGAATAAATAATATTTTCATTGATGTATGGTTTGTTAGGAGGACAGTATTTGTCTGAGATACAACTATTTGAAAATCTGGAATCTGAGGGAGCAAAAAAATCTAAATATTGAGAAAATCATCTTTAAAGTTGTTCAAATGAGGTTCTTAGCAATATCAAATCAAAAATCTAATTTGTTCAAATCAGGTTCTTAGCAATGCATATTACTAATCAAAAATTAAGTTTTGATATATTTACGGTAGGTATATGATACTTTAGGTATTGATTTTATTGTTGTCTATTGCTACAAATATACCTGTGCTACTGATGACTGCTTCTGTGCTGCAGGGACACATGTATACGCTGCTAGATTTAGACACTATTCAGACTACCCTAGCAACTTTATTTTTTTCTCTCTCTCTCTCTCTCTCTCTCTCTTTTTTTTTTTCAAAAAGCACCTAAAAAAAAACTTATTTTAGCTTGTATGCATAATTGTTGTTCAGTTAGGTACACTGTAAGGAGAAAGAAAAACTACAGTACACTGCTTAAATCTAGCTGTTTTACTAGTTAATAAGAAAACACATGAAATGTGTAACCGTTCAATAATTCAGTGTTATAAAGAAATTCAGTCATACAGAGCTGTTACTTTTACTAATTAAAATAGTTTGTTTATAATATTTTTATGAACAAATAACAAAAAAAAAAAAAAAAGCTTTTAGTTGAGATTTGAGTAATCTGGTTGTGTATTCTACATAAAAGCACAGTTTTGTGTCGTGGTTATACGTCTGTTAGCAACAAATGATCTGCGTTCAGCTGCTTCCCTGAAGATGACACGCAGCAAAACCTCACTGTGATGCTTTCTCCTGAATATGAAACACAGTCGAGGAGTCTTAGGAAGATCTCAAGCAGACTTTAGGAGTTTACAGTAAATACTATTTTAAAAGCTGCAGAGAAACACAAAAGCACTCGTGAGATTTATTAGAGCTGTGGATTATTAGAGTTGAGTATGGATTGAATTTGATCAGTTCTGATTCTGCTTATTGATTCAGCTTCTCAACGAGTCCTAGTTTTGATTCCAGTAAGATAAAAAATAAATAAATAAATCAGGTTTAAAAAATAATGAGTAAAACATTTAGATGTCAAACATACTTATTCTGTATTTTTACAAAGTTTGGGACTTTTGCAGATGGTTTAAAAAAAAATACCACAGCCAGAACATCGAATATACATCTCAAACATGAGATAAAGACATGTAAAGAGTCAGCAATAACACAGAAGAAGAAGAAACACACAAACACACAATTAGCAGTAGCATAAATAACACAACTGAACACATTCCAGGTGCAGAAATTGAAATCAAAAGATCAGAAATAGGCCTATAATTGTATTTTCCTAAATAAAATCTGGATGGATCCTGATTAAAGTTACAAAAGAGGTGAAGTGTGCTCTGAGCTGCTGTGAGTGTCAGATCGGATCAGACTGAAGCTGCTGCTGCTCGAGTTCATTTCAGCTCGCTGTCCTGAAGGATTATTGAGTTAATTGTCTATAATCTGTGACTGTGATTGTGTTGACAGAAACACACAGACGTTTCTCTGAATATCTTCTCTTAAGATGAGAGCTGAACAGGTTTGAATGAGAGTAAATGATGACAGAAGGATTGTGTTCACTTTAATGTGTGTTTATATTAACTTTCTCAGTCATAGCTCATTTACATAGAACAAATACGTCACTGATTAACATAACGTGTTTCCTCTTGATCAATGCACACGGTATTTTAAGATTTATGCAGTTTTGTGTGTATAATGTGATCTAATATCTATGAACACACACAGAGTCTGTATCTGTGTGTGTGTGTGTGTGTGTGTGTGTGTGTGTGTGTGTGTGTGTGTGTGTGTGTGTGTGTGTGTGTGTGTGTGTGATTCTCCAGAGAATGGTGAAAAAAACCTTCATTTCACAGAAGACCATATTTGGTTGCGTCCACAGTGGAAGAAAATAGATCTTTAAATAGTCAGGACTGGTGTTCATCAGAGTCAGAACACACACACACACACACACACACACACACTCTCTCTCACACACACACACTCTCTCTCACAGACACACACATAGAGTCTTACTCATATACAAATACTAAATCTGATCCTTGTCTCTCGAGTCTTGGTGAGTTCAGAAGTAAACGCTGAGTAACACGGTAAAGATGCATTTTCTTGCGTGTCTGGTTTGAGGCGTGTAAAGCAGCCAATCAGAATGCAGCGTGTGAGTTCTGTGTGTGTGATAAATATGATGTTGTGTGGTGAAGTTTCTGTGTGTGTGTGTGTGTGTGTGTGTGTGTGTGTGTGTGTGTGTGTGTGTGTGTGTGTGTGTGTGAAATCTTTATAGTGAAGGTGAAGTGTAAATGTAGGGATCATTCCTAAAATAATGTCCAGATGACGTGCTAAAAGTGCTGAAAAATGTGAAAGTTGAGTTCGAGTTGGAATGAGATTAGAGGTTGTGTGTGTGTGTGTAAACGCTGCTGTGTGCTGTTTCAGTGCGAGGATGCCGTCCAGGGAAGATCGTTCAGATGACGGAGGCGGAGGTTCGGGGTTTGTGCATTAAATCACGTGAGATCTTCCTCAGTCAGCCCATCCTGCTGGAGCTGGAGGCTCCGCTCAAGATCTGCGGTGAGTCTGACACTCACACACACACACACTCACACACATCTGCGCACACACATATACACACATATACACACATGCTCACACACACTCTCACACACACACGCTTCACTCACACACTCACACACATATACACACATGCTCACACGCTCACTCACACTCTCTCACACAAACACGCTCACACTCTCACACACACACGCTCACACACACACACACACAACAATATACACACATGCTCACACACTCACACACACGCTCACACTCTCACAACACGCTCACATACACACTCACACTCTGTCTCACTCACTCACACAACACACACACTCACACTCTCGCTCACACACACACACACATGCTCACTCACACTCTCACACAAACACGCTCACACTCTCACACACACACACACACACACACACACACTCACACACATATACACACATGCTCACACACTCACACACACACGCTCTCACTCACACACTCACACACATATACACACATGCTCACACGCTCACTCACACTCTCACACAAACACGCTCACACTCTCACACACACACGCTCACACACACACTCACACACATATACAACACATGCTCACACACTCACACACACGCTCACACTCTCACACACGCTCACATACACCTCACACTCTGTCTCACTCACTCACACACACACACACTCACCTCACTCACACACACACACACACATGCTCACTCACTCTCTCACACACTGTAACACGCTCACACTCTCTCTCACACACACACACACACACACACACTCACACACATATACACACATGCTCACACACTCACACACACACGCTCTCACTCACACACTCACACACACATATACACACATGCTCACACGCTCACTCACACTCTCACACAAACACGCTCACACTCTCACACCACACACACGCTCACACACACACTCACACACATATACACACATGCTCACACACCTCACACACACACGCTCACACACTCACACAAACACACACACACTCACACACATATACACACATATACACACATGCTCACACACTCACACACACACGCTCTCACTCACACACTCACACACATATACACACATGCTCACACGCTCACTCACACACTCTCACACACACACACGCTCACACTCTCACACACACACGCTCACACACACACTCACACACATATACACACATGCTCACACACTCACACACACGCTCACACTCTCACACACGCTCACATACACACTCACACTCTGTCTCACTCACTCACACACACACACACTCACACTCTCGCTCACACACACACACACATGCTCACTCACACTCTCACACAAACACGCTCACACTCTCACACACACTCACACTCACTCACACACACACAAACACACATTCTCTCACACACACACACACACAACACACGCTCTCACTCACACACTCACACACACATATACACACATGCTCACACGCTCCCTCCACTCTCACACAAAACACGCTCACACTCTCACCACACACACGCCACGCACACCCACACACTCACACACATATACACACATGCTCACACACTCACACACACACAACACGCACTCACCACACACACCCCCGCACACACATATACACACATGCTCACACGCTCAAATCACACTCTCAAACAAAACACACGCTCACACTACTCTCACACACACACACCACACACACACACACACACATATACACACACACATGCTCACACCCCCCACCCACACACACACGCTCTCACTCACACACTCACACACCAATATACACCACATGCTCACACGCCCACACTCACACTCTCACAAAAACACGCTCACACTCTCACACACACACGCTCACACACACACTCACACACATATACACACATGCTCACACACTCCACACACACGCTCACACTCTCACACACGCTCACATACACACTCACACTCTGTCTCACTCACTCACACACACACACACACTCACACTCACTCACACACACACACACACATGCTCACTCACACTCACACACACACTCTCACACACACACACACACACACCACTCACACACATATACACACATGCTCACACACACTCACACACACACGCTCTCACTCACACACTCACACACATATACACACATGCTCACCGCCACTCCTCACTCACACTCTCACACAAAACACGCTCACACTCTCACACACACACGCTCACACACACACCATCACACACATATACACACATGCTCACACACTCACACACACGCTCACACTCTCACACACGCTCACATACACACGCGCCCACACACTCACACTCTGTCTCACTCACTCACACACACACACACTCACACTCTCGCTCACACACACACACTCACACATGCTCACTCACACTCGCTCACACACACGCTCACACACTCACACGCTCACACACTCACACACTCACTCACACACGCTCACACACACACACACACACATATACACACGCTCACACACTCACACACGCTCACATACACACTCACACTCTGTCTCACTCACTCACACACACACACACACTCACACTCTCACTCACTCACACACACACACACTCACACTCTCACTCAAACACGCTCACACACTCACACACACACACACACACACACGCTCACACACACACGCTCACACACACACACAAACACACACACACAAGCTCACACTCTCACACACGCTCACATACACACTCACTCACACTCTGTCTCACTCACTCACACACACACACACACACTCACACACGCTCACTCACACTCTCCAACGCAACGTGCTCACACACACACACACTCTCACACACACACAAATATTCCCACACACAAACACGCTCACACTCTCACACACGCTCACATACACACTCACTCACACTCTGTCTCGCTCACACACACACACACACACACACACACTCTCACTCACACTCTCGCTCACACACACACACACACTCTCACACACACAGACAAACACTCTCACACACACGCACGCATGCTCACTCACACACACGCGCTCACACTCACACGCTCACTCACACTCTCGCTCACACACACACATACACACTTTAGATAAATAGATATATATTAGGGCTGTCAAATGATTAATCACACCCAAAATAAAAGTTTTGTTTACATAATATATGTGTGTGTTCTGTGTATATTTATTATGTATATATAAATATAAATACATGCATGTGTATATATATTTTTAAATATATGTTATGTTCATATATTAAATATATTTATATATATAAAAAATAAAAGGAATATAAATATATAAATGTATATACATGTAAATATTTTCTAAATATATAATTTATGTGTGCGTATTTATATATACATAATAAATATACCCTGTACACATACATATATTATGTAAACAAAACTTTTATTTTGGATGTGATTAATCGTGATTAATCATTTGACAGCCCTAATATATATATATATATAGATAGATAGATAGATAGATTTGAATGGATATATATATATATATATATATATATATTATATATATATATATATATATATATATATATATATATATATATATTAAAAAACAAAGGGACATGTTATCGTACGCTTGCTGTCACTGCCAGAGAAAAACAACTATGATAACTGGAGAAATATGATAAAACCATCAGACTGGACAGAAATGATCGTCAGAAATGCTCCTGTTTGCAGCGCACACTTCTTATCAGAAAAGGTTCAATACATGTGTTGTTGTTGTTATGAATTATGAATTATATGTCTCACAACTATGTTGTGTATGAAATAATGTTTGTGTGCATGTGTGCAAAACAACAAAGTGATGATTTTTATGCTTAATCATCTGTCATTGTACATACATTGTTGTGACTGTGGCTGGAATTTAAAAAAAGAATAATCAAATACAGAGAGTTCAAAATTAGTTTCTGGAATTTTTATTTCTAGAAAATATCTAAATATGTAAAGTAACGGTACTGTAATGTCGCTGTAAACTTGTGTAATTCACAGGAGGGACATTACAGGATACATACATCTTCAAATAATACGTTTACCTGTTTCTGTATTTTGGCCCAGTTCACATAGCTGTAAAAATAGTGACCTGCTGAAACTGTAATACATTCACACATCTCCACCACTAGATAGACGGTTTCTCTCTAGATGTGAGGGAGTCCTGTCAGATCGGGCTTTCTTTGAGCGCCGCTGTAAGTCTCTATGAACGCTCAGTCGATCAGCTGTAGCAGTGCTAGCGCTCCTCGTCCGCAGGTGACATCCACGGCCAGTACACGGACCTGCTGCGGCTCTTCGAGTACGGAGGCTTCCCTCCCGAGGCCAACTATCTGTTCCTGGGAGATTACGTGGACCGAGGGAAGCAGTCGCTGGAGACCATCTGCCTGCTGCTGGCCTACAAGATCAAGTACCCCGAGAACTTCTTCCTGCTCCGCGGGAACCACGAGTGCGCCTCCATCAACCGCATCTACGGCTTCTACGACGAGTGTGAGTCACAACAGATCATACAGCTCTGCACCGATTTCTGTTAGGGACGGGGCTTCTGCATTTTGCAAAACTTCGCTTTTTGCAGTGCGAATAAATGTAGCCTTTTCTTTCTCACACAGTTTAATGACAAATAAGCACATTTAAAGCCAAATTCACATTATTGCAAGAAAATCTCTGTGTCGTTCCCGTCAGACAGTCACGAAGAAACACTGAGCGTGTCGTATTTCATCACAAAATCAACATAAAAACAAATTACACTTTCATAAAGAAAATAGATTTTTGCATTTTGAAATTATCTTCATGATGATTATGAGGATTATTGTTTTTTGAATTGTAAGATAGCTTTTGGAGCATTCCTATCACTGAAATGCACAAAACAATTAGTATTGATTCATTATGGTTTTTTTTTATTTTTTTTATTGTATATCTTGTAAAATTGATTCAGGGATCGCCAATAAAAGAGCCTTGATGCAGGCATGGTGTTAAAAAGTGAATGAATAAATATATAAAGACAATGATATATTGTTATGTGGAAAGGAACAATCTTTAGGAAAAACAGAACTAAGAAACACTAGTGTAATTACTACAACTTATTATGTAGAAATATGGTGCTGTAGCAACAATCACTTTCTGGGGAATAATTAACTCAAATGAAGTGAATATTCATGAGTCTATGAATATGATGTGCTTATTGCTTACAAATATTAAATTACCCAAAGAGGGAATATTTAATCATTTAAAGGTAATCTTTACTAGAATTAATGTAAGTTATCTAGACAATCTGTTCGTCCCGTGAACTGGATGCTAGACTTTCTTATCAAAGATCAATAAAAATACCCTTCTTACAAACTCCAAGAAATATTAATCTTCTGATCAGGAAGACAAAATTTTCTGTGTCTGTAGTATTTAGATTACTGAATAGTAATTTCTAGAAAACAAAGCTTGTAGCTTAGATCACACGATTCAGGGACTTCGATCTTGATGAGCAATAAAACGGTTCAATTCAAGCAAATTATTGTATTTAATAAAAGCGGACTAAACAGTACATAACTACAATTCACACAGAGTAAATATGAGTATATAGCAAAACAAACAATACAATTTAAACAAGATAATCAAACGAAAATAGTAATGAGATAGAGAGGAAGAGAAAGAGAGAGAGAGAAAGAGGGAAGGCAGATCTCAGAGTGACAATTTTCAAACAGTTAACTTTGCGAGAGACTCCAAGTCATTGGATAATTTCACAAAAGTGGAATAGCCTAGACAACCTTAAACAGCAATTTTAAGTTGCGATATAAGAAAGTACTTGCTTTGATCTGGCTCTTGTGTGTAGCTGAGCTCAAATTGTCCGTTGTTGTAGCTTCTGCGTTGTCCGTTCCGGAGCTGATGATGCGTGAGTTGGATGGTTATTGCGCATGTAAACTTTGCCAAAAGATGATTAGACTTAAGTTCGTTTGGCTCGTGAGGACAATTGAACGAAGTCAAATATCAGAAGACAATAAAGAAAAACTAAGATAAAATGAAAAAGTAAAGAAGAACAAATGGAGAGACTTCTTGAGAAGTCCGATCGCGAACTGGGAAACCCCCCTCTCTCTCTGGCGGAATGCCACGAACAAGGGTTTTCTTTTGTTTTTATTGAAAGGTTGGTTCACACCTATATCACCGTATGAACCAATGAGGTGTGAGAAACTGAGGTGGGAAAAATCTTCTTTGTCTGCTGATTTCCGCCCACTGGTCTAATTTATGGCGATGAAAAAATTATACATTTTTCCTCAGAAAGATTGTACTTCTGAAACAATGCATCTTTTTGTAATTTGCCGTTGAGATTCGTCACAGTTGGGTTTTTACGATCATACAGGCACCATAAACTATAACTTTGCGAGTCAGGGATACAGAGATACAGAGTTGTTCCTAACTACAGGCATATAAAGTTTGATTAAACACACAGTAAACATTATATCTATTCCACTATACCACGTGAAGACATCTAAGCACAAAAAGAGATACATTTAATACATTTAGAGGTAGTTTATCAAAAATGTTCATGTGTGAGACAGAAATGCTCTGTGTGTGGGTGGTGTGTGTGTGTGTGTGTGTCTGGAATGTCGTCGTGCTGTGATTAAAGGGCGGGTGTTTCTTTCCTTTGATGCTCACGAGAGTGTCTCTGGATCATATCGAAGGTGTAATAAATGTCACGAGGGCTGAGATGTCGTCGACATCGCGGCGCCCGAGGGGGGGGGGGGGGGGGGGGGGTTTATGTTGGCGGATGTTGTAAAGCAAAAGTCCTTATCTTTTTTTTTTTTTTTTTTTTTAAGTTCTTGTCTCTGAGTGCAGGATGTGTTAGAGAGTCAGGAATCATTAATGAAACAGATGGTTGAATACCATCCGCTCATTAGTGTTACAGTGCAGTGTCATAGAGTTTTTAAGTGTTTTGCATTACAACGAGAATGAGAAGGAATCTGAATGGTTCTTAAAGTTTGATAATATAATTCAGTTTTTTCTTATACGTTGCGGTGAAATACTGCACAGAGCTTCCTGTGTTTGTGTGTGATGTGTTGTTGTGTTTCCTGCAGGCAAGCGCAGGTTTAACATCAAACTGTGGAAGACGTTCACCGACTGCTTCAACTGTCTGCCGATCGCTGCTATAGTGGACGAGAAGATCTTCTGCTGCCACGGAGGCAGGTTTAGCAGCGCCACCGCGTTAGCATTAACCAGCGATCTCACACACACACACACACATCTAACACTCCTGTGTTTCTCTCTGGGACTTTCTCCAGATCTGCAGTCGATGGAGCAGATCAGACGCATCATGAGACCCACGGACGTACCTGACACAGGTGACACACACACACACACACACTCTCTCTTTCACACACACACACACGCACACACACACTCTCTCTTTCACACACACACACACACACACACTTCACACACACCACACACACACTCACTCACTTCACAGACACACACACACGCAAAAAAAAACTCTCTCTTTCACACACACACACACACACT
>NC_056603.1:44572886-44700386 GCF_018340385.1 Cyprinus carpio
CACGAGTTGTAATTACAGTGAGGGTCTCAGAGCAACGTCATTATTAAAAGATTCAATCGGTCCGCTGAGAAAAGTGAGAAAATGAGAAAAGACTCGCTCACTTCAATGCGCTGTATTCTGCATGAGATTGCATACACCAGAAAATTCAAATGTTACGGAAATGGTTTCAGGTAGGCTATGTTCATTCATTTCTATCGTCTGTTTGAACTGCACTGTTTTCGTTCGGGAAAAAGCATTTCACATGTACGGGGTGAGCAGGGCATAAACACAGGGTTAACTGTAACACTACAATATTTAAACATTTCCACATAAAATGTACAAAATTTCGCAATATTTCCTTGACATATCATCTCTATATAGAGAAAAAATGTACCAAAGTTCAAAAATCTTTTGAAGATATTGCTGACCATTTATTTAACCATTACAAAAGTAAATTTCTGACTGAAGTAAATTTGACATCTAATTTGTTTAGTGTTTATTTAAAATGAGACGCATCTGTTTATTATTTTTACATATTTCACAATTATTTTAATCTCCAAACTGTTTTAGATAGTTCTGCTTTACTTCTTATGCTTTCCTAAAAAAGTGTTGGATTGTGCACTGATTTAAATAAATTTGTCATCTCGTTTCACACACACACACACACGGAAGGACCATGAATGCATTTTCTGCGCTGAACCCCGCGCTGAGTTTAACAACACTCAGCGCAGATCACAGTTCACTGGAGTGAGCCTGTTTCACGTTTTTATGGACGTTTCATATTTTAACATCTGTAAACAAAGAAATTAAAACTTAAATATTTGTACACTTAAATAAAATGGTTATTTTTCTTAAATACTTAATTTCTGTCATATCAAACTTTTAATTAAGATTAGGCTTAAAGTAATGTCATTTTTTTTTTTTTTTATCTTAAATATTTTGGTGAGTCGTGGAATAGATTATACTTGTCTATGTGGGTCGTGGAATGGAAAAGTTTGGGAAGCTCTGTGATAGAGGACAATATTTGTATATTCTTACTGAAAGTGATACGTCTTTCACTATAAGGTCCACTATTCTGTTGGGGCGTGTGTGTGTGTGCGCGCGCACGTGTGTGTGTGTGTGTGTGTGTGTGTGTGTGTGTGTGTGTGTGTGTGTGTGTGTGTGTGTGTGTGTGTGTGTGTGTGTGTGTGTGCTCCAGGGCTGCTGTGTGATCTGCTGTGGTCAGATCCTGATAAAGATGTTCAGGGCTGGGGAGAGAACGATCGCGGCGTGTCCTTCACCTTCGGAGCAGATGTGGTCAGTAAATTCCTGAACCGGCACGATCTGGATCTCATCTGCCGCGCGCATCAGGTGACATTCACTGAGGATTACATCTTACACAAACTATACCACACACTTCCGTTGACTTCGTTCATCAAACGTTCACAGTGTCACCAAAGCTATTGTATCAAGCATGTTCTTTGAATGATGATGAAATTTGATGAAATGCAAATGTTTAATTGGTGTTTTTGCAGCCAGGTTTCAGGGTTTCCAGAAGTCACACCTGCACAAACAAACCCTGGTGTCAAATAACTACAGACATCAGATGTCACCAGCAGATGGCAGCAGAGCAGCACTTATAGGATCATTAGCCACTCAGTTTCACTTTTTTGCCTAATTTTGAGATTATAAATTCACAATTATAAAATATCAACTCCTCAAGAAATCAAATTGTCAAAGTTTTGCTCTTTTTGTGCATGAAGTAAGAAAAGTCACTTCTCTTCCATTTGTGTCTGAGTCACACATGAAGCGAGGGAAGAGCGCTCTTTTAGCAGTTGTTGCTCAGTTTAACACTAAAGAGGAGATTGTTGGACTGGTTTAGGACGGGTCTGCTGGTGTTTCGCAGGTGGTTGAGGACGGTTACGAGTTCTTCGCCAAGCGGCAGCTGGTCACGTTGTTCTCGGCACCGAATTACTGCGGAGAGTTCGACAACGCTGGAGGAATGATGAGCGTCGACGAGACCCTGATGTGCTCCTTCCAGGTCACATGATCTAACACAACCCGTCCCAAACACACAACCTCAACCCTAAAACAATAACTGTGACCCTAGACCACAAAACCAGTCAGATACACTATACATCATCCGAAAGCTGAATAAATAATCTCTCCATTGATGTGTGGTTTGTTAGGAGGACAATATTTGTCTGAGATACAACTATTTGAAAATCTGGAATCTGAGGGAGCAAAAAAATCTAAATATTGAGAAAATCATCTTTAAAGTTGTTCAAATGAAGTTCTTAGCAATGCATATTACTAATCAAAAATTAAGTTTTGATATATTTACAATCGGAAATTTACTAAATATCTTCATGGAACATGATCTCACACACACATGATCCTAATGATTTTTGTCATAAAAGAGAAATGTATAATTGTGACTCATACAATGTATTGTTGTCTATTGCTACAAATATACCTGTGCTACTGATGACTGCTTCTGTGCTGCAGGGACACAGATATGCTATAATGCATCAAATAAATGATGCTTGTTCTTTGCACCATTATTATGATTTTTGCATTTTGACACGAGTTAAGACCGCTCTCGTTACTGAAATGCCACCGTCTGTACTCGTATTGTTATCTCAGATCCTGAAGCCGTCGGAGAAGAAGGCGAAGTATCAGTACGGCGGGATGAACTCCGGCCGACCCGTGACTCCGCCCAGAACGGCCACGCCCCCTAAGAAGCGCTGAAGGGGCGGAGCCTCCATCGGCATGACGACTGTATTGAAAACACACACACACGCACACACGATGTAGTTAAAGCAAGCACGCGTATTGTTTTCTCTGCTTGGTTTGGTTTGAGCGTCTGTAGCGTCACGTTTCCCCGTGTTTGAACTCTCACTCACTCATAACACTGACCAGCTGTTTTCTAGTTAATCCTGTCACTCTGCAGGCCTGTTCACAACATCTGGATTTTCAGTAAATAAAGTTTGACAAAACCTCTCTGATGTGTTTTGAATCCTGTTTATTAGACCTCAGACAGATGATGTGCTGCGAGTGTGTCCTTCACCAGCGAGGAAGTCAGGCTGTATTATAGAGAAAACCCTTTATATGAAGAACAGAGACATAACAAAGAGAGTCTCGTATCTCAGGGTGTTTTTTTTTTTTTGTTTGTTTGTTTTTTTTTTTTTTGGTAAAAAGATGCTATTAATTCTGTTTTTATATATTTTATCTAAGATTTTTATTAATTTTATTTTTTCATTTTTTTTTTGTGTTTAAATTTTTTTGGTTAAAAAAATGTGTTTTTTTTTTTTTTTTTTTTTATCCTGTGAATTGTGAGATAAATGGTATTTATTTATTTATTCATTGATTTATTTGGTAGTGGAACGAGGCTTCTGTAGTATTAGGTCATAAAGTAGCGTCTTGATTCTTCTAAGAGTTAATTAAAACTCATTACTACTTGAACAGCTTGAAGAAGGCGAGAGCTTCTGCTTATAATCTACCGATCCCTTCGGCCTGAAGAAGAGCTGGAAGCGTTCAATACTCCATCAAGAAAACTACCATCACTTGAAGTATTCAACATCAATATATATATACATATCTGATAACTTACACGACACATTACATGACTACAGATTAAACAGTTCCCAACTTTACATTAAATCACATAAAGCATGCTAAGCACATATTTATGCTTTATCTTTCCCTATATATCGCTCTGTATTAGCTATTTCATTCAAATCCATACTAAACAATCATAATAAACTCTATATTAAATGATTTCTGTTTGGACTGAGTGGAGGCAGTAAGTCGTAATATAACCTGAATCTTCGCTAATCTCTGACAGGAATGAAACTGAGGGACTGTTCGCCTGGAGGCTGTTATAATCACACACGTCACTGGTGTTCAGAAGCTCTGAATGCTCCTGTGTCAGCACACAGATTACCCATGATGCACTGCAGGGCGCCGCGACTTGTTTTTCTGCTCTTTTGTTAACAGTGCTAGCTTTCTCTCATGTTTGTTTAGCAGCTGGTGGAATAAAGAGGCAGCACACAGGTCTGGACTCGTCTCATGTCCTTCAGCAGAGCCGCAGATGAATGTTTGGCTCGGTCCAGGCGTATAATCACAGTCCACACCGACCCGTTCACCGGCTGGGCCCTGGGATCCCGCCGCTCGCGTGACCCGCCTGCTTTCTGTGTTTGAGAGGATCTGGACGAGGCGTGTTTACTGAAGAACCTCCGAGTGTTGATCTGAAACCAGCTTCACATTAGAATATGAATGCGCTGGTTAATCTGACAGCGTCGCTGAACTGGTTTTTCTCGATCAGTCGTTTGTCAAACAGTCGTCTGAGGCAGCACAGCACCGGCCGCTGACCGCTTGCATGAGATGGAGCTGATCTTCCTCTGCTCTCTCGCTGCATGTTTTCTGTCCGAGTCTCGTCTACGTTCTCTGGTTTGAGAATCTCAAGCATGAGGTCAAAGGTCAGCGATGACACATTAGCACAGATACGATCGGGCGCTCTGATTGGCTAACGCTGCTGTTACACCTGAACACACACACACACACACTCGAGTTTAAACACGTGATATAGCTGAACTCTGCGGGGGCTCACAAAACGAAAGATGAAATGATTCAAATATGCGATGGATTCAGTGCTGATATACATTTAATTCAGTTCAGTCAGAATCTATTGTTTATGCACTTCCTGTTCTGCTGTGAGAAGTTTGATCTTTCTGATTTCGTAATTGAAGACGAGGCATAATTCAGTTACTATGTGTCATGATTCATCAGTATTTCATTATGTTTACACTCATAACTGTTACAGGAGAAAAGAAAGCACTTCAGTTCTGTAGCAGTTTTAGATGTATATAAGTACCTGCTATAACATGCAACACTGTCACCTCATCCTGAGAAGAGATACACTTTCCAAATGAAAAGATCACACACTCTTTCTCTCTCTCTCTCTCTCTCTCTCACACACACACACACACACACACAGATTTAGTGCTTAGATATAATGGTGATGATAGTATCATGAGGGTGATTGTCTGTGAGATGAAGCAGAAGCAGATCGTTGCTCTTCATCCAGTGTTTGCTGCGGAGCGGCGGCTGCTGTGTCATTCACTCCAAAAGCTGTCTGAAGTGTCAGACAAAGCCAATCTATGATGTGAAGCTCTCATAGTGTGTGTGTGTGTGTGAGAGAGAGAGTGTGTCTCACTGATTCAGATCCAGTTCAACATGTTTGAAGAGAGAAGCTTCCAGATGATCTTCACAGATTCAGCTTCATGATGAGCGTCACAGATCTGAGTGTCGTGTTCTTCTGATATCTGAAGGCATCTGATTTTCAAAGCAGCTCGTGTGTTTGTGCCGACAGAGAGAGAAATGCACAGCAGAGCGATGCAAAGCAGCTTGTATAATACGCATCTCATCATCATTATCATAATCATGTGTGTTCATATGCAAAATTTGAGAGCACAGAAGCATTTTCTTGAAATCATTCCCATAGTTTCTTGATGGAAGTTCAGAGCAAACCTTTGAAAGCAGTTTGATTGCAGGACTGCTGAAATGAATGCAGCACACACTCGTTCTGTCTCTGACTCTTACAACACTTTAGTTTGGTCTCTTCTAAATCAGTCCCTTTAGAAAGAAAGGTCTTTTTTTTTTTTTTTTATTTCACACCATCACTCCAGCAATACAGCCATCACAGAAGCTTCTGGTGGTTTCCACCGCAAACACCATCACACACATTACAAAACATACACTTCCAACTACTGAAACCATTACAAACAGGTCTCTCTGGTGTGTTCGGGGGAAATATTCCACTAGTATTTATTGGTTTCAACACACCACCAACAGAAGGTGATCCATGACCAGTATAGAGACCCACAGGCTCATTACAGTTCACAGTAAAACCACTACAAATGTTATGATGTGTCTTTTTTTAGCATGGCTATCCAATATACATTTTAGGATTGTGTTAAAACATGCTAGCAACACACAAAAACAGGCTAGCGGTGTGCTAAAACGTGTTAGCACTGTGCTAAAATGCCAGTAACATTTTAGCAACATGCTAAAACACGATAGAATTGTGCATAATACAGGATAGCAATGTGCTAAAACATGCTAATAATGTGTTAACTCATGTTAGCAACAAGATAAAACACACTAACAACATGAAGCAATGTTAAGGCATGTCAACAAAGAGTTAGGTTTTTTTCTCTCTCATCTGCTCACACACACAATCAGTTTCTGAAAGCTGACGCTCAACAGCAGAAGCACACACCAGATCTACAAAACCACACACTAATTCTCAGACTTTGACTTTCACACAACACTTTTTTCAAAACACTCAATTCTCTATGTAAGACAAAAATCTAACAGGAATTAATATTTTGGCAAAGGTGTTTCCAAATGTTTCCTTTTGAGATGTGTTTGTGATATGCTGAATGCAGTGCTTCATTTTGCTGAAGATGTGAGGAATGTTGTGTGCAATTCTTGGATGTCTGTGTGTAAAGTTTTGAAGATAAAAAAGTGTCAAAGTTTCGAAAGTGTGTAAGCAGTTGAAACAAAAACAAACAAACAAAAAAACTGTAAATGTAATTAGCATGCTATGTGTTTTTGTAACAGACTGCACAACATTTAAATCTTCACCTTCAGACTGCTCCACACTGGACACCTTCAAGCTTCTTCAGGGTTCTGGTCAGGTTATGAGCCGTGTAATCTGTCTGTATCTGTATCTCTGTTAGCGTGGGCTAGATGGACTCATGCAGACTGTGATGAACTCGACTCTTGTGCAGTGAGTCACGGATGAACCGAGCGCTGTTCGTTTATCTGATCAAGACTGCCATCACCACACTTCCAGTTAGATTTCTGGCACCTTGATCCTGTTTCTGTGACCCCAGTCATCATTCATTTATTGTTCAGCGTCACGAAGCGTAAAAGCGAAGCTCATTTCCAACTTTAATTATGCAGTTTAACTGTACATTAAAACATTTCATTAAAAGACTTTACGTGCTTCAAAAAAACACAGACAGACAAAACAAAGTAATTTCCCCAAAAACAAAGTTGAAAATGAACATCATAAATTAGGAGTATTCGATCAATCAAGCACACACACAAGAAACGAATGGAATAGCAGCACAAACTAGATTTCAAACAGTGGGCTTCAGCAGCGACACACAATAACAACACGCTGCTGTGACATTACAGATCTCCCCGTGTGTGAACACGCCACAGACCTGGTTCCTGCAGCGAAGAGTCACACCTGAACGAGTCCCGCAACAGTTCAAGAGTCGCTCGCTAGCTTTGGCATGAGCAGGAACTGCACTTCAACGCAGAAGCTCTGGACACACAGCGACTGTGAATCACATCAGCTCAATAATAACACAGCGGTCAGGGGTCAAGTCCCTTGTTTCCTGCAGCTGTGAACCACAGCTTAAGACTTTTAAAATTTAAATTAAAAATTAAATTTATGCATTTAGCAGACGCTTTTATCCAAAGCGACTTACAGTGCATTCAGGCTATCATGTGTTCCCGGGGAATCGAACCCACAACCTTGCGCTTGGTAACACAATGCTCTACCACTTGAGCTACAGGAGCACTAAAGGTTTTAAAGGTTTTACTTAAGACTTCTGAAATGCTTCAAAGTTTGAAAATCCAATTCTTTTTTAAATCATTTTACAAAATAAATAAATAATGAAGCTTAAGGCTTGAATAGCTCTGCTCTTTTACTTTTATAAAGAAAAACAAAACAAGCCCTTGCTCAGTGTTTTTGTTGTTTACGCAGGAAACTGATTTTAACGTTTTCTGATGTTTCTATGTGGATGAGAAACTTTAGGAAAACGCTTGGAAACACTAGTGTTTTAAAATGAAATCACCGTATCCGGAATGAATGAAGACGTAGCCTCAGTTTCTCAGAAAACAAGATCTCATACGAGCATTTTGTATCTCATGTATCTTGATTTAGACGTTTAGATATTTGTACTGGAAACAAGACAAAAACAATGAGGAAGAGATTTGTTTTGTTTGTTTTCTAGTGCATGCAACATTTAATGCCATGCCTTTATGAATGTAATACTTTCTGATTTAAGACCCTTTATGACTTAATTTGTGAAAACGTCAGTTGATATGTTTTAAGACCCGCAGATATAACTCTGTTATTTCATTAGAATGTGTTGCTGGAGATACTCCTGGACCTCACGTTCTTCCACACTGAACTGAACTGAACTGAACTGCATTCAAACCGGACTGAATGAGTGTGAACGCAGCCAATCCATCAACTAGAGCCGGATTCTCTCGCCTGGAACAAACATCTCAGACAAAGGCTGGAGCAGATTCTCTCGGTGACCATCAGGTTCAAGGACCGGTCAGGTGTTTCTCTTAAAGGGGTCATCGGACATGACATGCACTTTCACAAGCTGTTTGAACTGAAATGTGTGTTTGCCGTGTGTGTACACAACCACACTATAATGATAAAGATACACCCAGTGTTATGTTGTTTTTTTAATCTAGTTAAATCATTTCTCCAGAAAGAGAGGGGTGGGGTCAGCAGAGCTCATTAGCATTTAAAGGGACATGCACCAAAACGGCTGAGAGGGAGTTGTTTTACACTTCCATTGAGGAACCAATGTATGTTACAGACTTTTCATGAAGACCCTAAAGAATCATATCAACTTGTGGAAAATGGGCATCCGATGACCTCTTTAAGAAACGTTTAGAAAGTCAAACCCAAACATCTATAACTTACAGAAAAACAACTTTAGAACAAGAAGTGTGGGCTGATTCAGTCACAGCCGATTAACAATAAGAATTTCTCAAAGCGATGGGTGAGAGTCCATGTGGATCGGCGTCAGAAGCAGTAGTACTCATCGGTTTCCCTGCGAGGCCGCAGCGGAGGCTTGCCGAGCGTCTCCTGCTCCGCGGGGGGTCTGAAGCCGTCCGAGAGGCTAGCGGGCGACCGGCGGTCGAGCTCCTCGTCCCCGAGCGTGTCCAGATAACTGCCCAGAGAGATCCCGTCCAGCCCGTCGCTGCAGGAGCCGCGCTCAGACTCCGCGCTGTCTGATAGGCTGCACAAGCTGTCCGTCACGCTGCCCTCGTGGCTGGCCCCGCCCCCTCGCTCCTCCAGCACCCAGCGGATCGACTCGATGCCCTCGTTGATGGACAGCAGCTGATGCATCAGTTTGACGTCGATGGAGCGCAGATGAGCCTGCGATCGAGAGACACGTCAGAAACACTACACCAGCTCTATCCACAAAACTTCTGACATAAAATACATAAATATTATTAGAATGTAAAACAGCTGTTTTCTGTGTGAATATCTGTTAAACTGTAATTTATTTCTGTGATGCGCAGCTGTATTTTCAGCATCATTACTCCAGTCTTCAGTGTCACATGATCTTCAGAAATCATTCTAATATGATGATTTGCTGCTCAAGAAACATTTCTGATTATTATCAATGTTGAAAACAGTTGTGCTGCACAATATTTTTGTGGAAAACGTGATACATTTAATCTTTTAGGATTCACAAATGAATAGAAAGTTTTAAAGAACAGTATTTATTTATGTCACACTATAAATGTCTTTTCTGTCACTTTTGATGAATTGAATTTATCTCTTAATGAATAAAAGTACTATTTCTTTAAATATATGTTAAGATAGAGTTTTAATTATGGTTTCAATTAAGGGTCTGCAATACTGACAACAAATTACATCTCAATATTTTCTGTGATTTTATGGTAACGGTGATTAGATGATATTTTGCTGAGTGTGTTATTGCTGAGATGTTGACTCTGAAAGTGTTTGATATTCTTCATTTTCTGTGAATTTCCAGAAACTTTCCAAAAATCCCTAGAATATTCCCAAAAAAAATCCTGGAATGTTTCAGAAATTTACTGGAAATTTTCCAACCCTAGTTTGGGTAAAAACAGCACTCTTCGTGTTATTTTGATTTTATATATTTAAATATATGTTAAATGTATACTTTTTCTTTTCTTGTATTTGTGTGATCATTCTAAATGTTTTTTAATAGACTGAATCATGCAGTGATAATAATGTCTAATCGCACATTGTTAAAACAACAATAATCCTACAATATTATCACACACTCCTAGTTTCAGTACTATAAGGTCTGTTTAACGTCAAAGCACAGATAATGCACTCTTTTGTGCAGACAAATTCAAAGTCGTGCTTTGATACAAACACATTTCTGCTTCCAAACCTTCTCTATTTTCATTCACTTCCAGCTTTAAGTACATTAATGCAATCACAGGCTCTCTGAGGAAATGAAACTATTTTCTGTGGTTTATAACGGCAAGTGCTGTTGATTCAGCTGAACTTGATCTGAACCTTGAACATTTAAAAGCATTTAAGTCAACAGTGTAACTGTACAGCACACACACACACACACACACACACTAATGGAAACACAATCCCTCGTTGGTCTAATTAACCCAAACGCCCCACAGAGATTCATTCCTCAATAAAAATCTCATTATCTCAGACAATAAAGGAACAGATGAACATGATAAACGTAGAAGCAACAGCGATGAAACACTGGAGACTCAAAGGAGTCAAACTAATACGACTCACTGAATCATTTATGGTGATTCAACACAAGATCCTCTCGGATGAAGCGGCTTGGTTTCGTTTTGCAGCAGTCGGTGACACAATACAGGCAAAACATCTCACGGAGGCAAACAAAGCCAATAAAAGAGGCAGATTCATGTCAGACGTGAAGACGAGCGACTGAAACACGAACCCTGAGACAGACCATAATACTGCCACAGTTCCCCACGGCAACACACACGCCGTGTGACAGCAACAGTCCAGCGATTCATCAGCTCCGCTGTTACAGCAAGTGAACAAAACAAACCGTGCCACAAATGCAGTCCGTATGGATTGAACTGAGAAACGATGACGGGACGATCATTTTGAGTGAACTGTCCCTTTAAGAGCGATCGATGCTGACACACTTTCAGTATCTGATGAACACTGGGAGCTTGTTAAGATGTGACGGTTCAAAGGTTTACTGCCTTGAACGACAACAGCCGAGAGAGTGTGTGTGTGTGAGAGAGAGAGAGAGAGAGTGTGTGTGTGTGTGTATGTGTGTGTGTGTGTGTGTGTGTGTGTGTGTGTGTGTGAGAGAGAGAGAGTGAGTGTGCGTGTGTGTTGTGTGTGTGTGTGTGTGTGTGTGTGTGAGAGAGAGAGAGAGAGAGAGAGATGGAGAGAGCGTGACGATTGTGTGTGTGTGTGTGTGTGTGTGTGTGAGAGAGAGAGAGAGAGAGAGTGCGTGTGTGTGTGTGTGAGAGAGAGTGTGTATGTGTGTGTGTGTGTTGTGTGTGTGTGTGTGTGTGTGAGAGAGAGGAGAGAGAGAGAGTGTGTGTGGTGTGTGTGTGTGGGTGTATGTGTGTGTGTGTGTGTGAGAGCGAGAGATGTGATGATAATATGTGTGTGTGTGTGTGTGTGGGTGTGGTGTGTGTGTGTGTGTGTGTGTGTGTGTGTGTGTGTGTGTGTGAGAGAGGAGAGAGTGGGATGTGGTGTGTGTGTGTGTGTGTGTTGACGAGAGAGGGGAGAGAGAGAGAGTAGTGAGAGAGAGGAGAATAGAGAGTGTGGTGTGTGTGAGAGAGGAGAGAGGAGAGAGAGAGCGTGAGGAGAGAGAGAGAGAGAGAGAGAGAGAGAGAATTGTTTTTTAAAAGCTTTATTAACTTTTTTTTTTTTTTTTTTTTTTTCTTTTTATAACACTCACTTATCTCACAACAAACACCATCCTCCTCATAATAAATAAAAATAAAAAACAAAATTAATTACAACACATTGCACATACACAATCATACTCATCACAAAAAAGAAAACCAAGTTCCCTTCAGATAACTCACAAAGAGCTCCATTACTGCACCATATTGTTTCAAAAATGTTAAGGCTTTGCATGCTTTTATAGAAGCAAAAATCTATCAGAACTCTAGACTTTACCAAACTTGAAAAGCACACATTGATATCACATGATTCTTGCTGTATTCTTCTTTTTCTGCTGGCATAGATGGCCATTTTGGCTTGCCCAATAATAAAATTCATAAGCTGGCTACAAACCGTTTTCCTCGAGAATATTTGAAACCCAGAATGAAAAGTCTCAATATCAAACCTTTCACTCAACCTCCCAAAATAACTCTCTTAACTTCGTGAACAAAGGTTCCAGTCTGGAACAGTACATGAACGCATGAAAAATTGTCTCCCTTTGTGTACAAAAGGGGCAAGCAGGACTGACTTCTGGATTCAGCACAGACACGAAAGAATTAACCGCGATGACACCGTGAAGAATTCTCCACTGCAAATCACCTACCCTCTTAGACAAAGGTGGCTTATATAACGATCTCCATTCCGGTCTAACATCATTTCTCAGTCTGAGAACAGAGCGCCATGGTGTGTCAGTTTTTGTTTCAAGAATACTCTTATTAAGAACCAAAACACACACTTTATACAACTTTTTACCTTCACATGACAAGAGATCCAAAGAAAGAGATTCACATGATTTAAAAAAAAGACTAGTACAATCACCAAAATTAGGTTGAACAATTAAACATGGGGAAAAGGTCATCAATGTCAGGGGGTATGGCCCCCAGTGAAGAAATCATCCAAGAGGCTTTTTTCCTCAGCAGTTAGAGACAGAGTTTCAAACTAGTCAAAAAACTGACAAAATAGCCGATCAGACCTAATTCCCAAATGTTTTGAAGCTACATCAAAGTTTTCAAAATTAGGACCAGTTAAAGCCAACAAATGGCCCCAAAGTAAACACTCTAGATTTCTGGAGCAAAGAAACTAAACCCAGATAGATTACAATGAGCGGTGACATCCAGACGAGCCCCAGAAATTAAGGGTTCTTGAAGTAACCAATGGAGTGAGGAAAAATTCTCAGTCTTTTGAACTCGAAAAAGACCCCACACTTTAAAGATGCTCTGATAGAAGGCAGGCAGTCCTGATAAATCCAATTTGGTTGTCTTCATTAAAAACAGAGGTTTGTCCAGTCCAAAGCTTCCCACAGTGCGCAAAATGGTGCAACAAACAGCACGCCAACCAATATGCACAGGTCCATCAAGAAATCTCTTCACGAACTGCAACCGAAAAGCAGCACACCTACTTTGTAGATGAATCAGTCCTTGTCCACCCTCTTCCTTAGGAAGAAACCAAAATACTTTTTGAAGTCCAATGTAGCTTGTCCCAAAAGAAATTTACCAGAAGAGCTTGAGCTTCCGTTAAAAATTGTGGTGAGGGATCCACACATGCCAGTCTGTGCCAAAGTGAGGAGGCTATTAAATTGTTAGCAATGAGAGCCCGTCCTCTGTAAGACATATTTGGCAACAACCACTGCCATTTGTCCAAACGGCTTTGAAACTTACCTAAAAACCCTTCCCAATTCTTTTGTAAGGCACTTTCATCCCCTAAAAACACCCCTAAATATTTTACGCCCCCTCTTCCCCAAAACAACCCAGCAGGAAGATGAGGTATCCCCTCGGCCCATTGCCCTAAGAGTATTGCTTCACTTTTTTTCCAGTTAACCTTAGCAGATGACAACTGTTTAAAATCTTCAAATAGATTAAATAAACATGTACATCACTCTGATTGTTGAGTAAAAACAACAATATCATCAGCATATGCTGACAAATAAAATTTGTTATCACACACTGGTAAGGACAAACCACATAGTTTACTTCTTATCTGTTGAAGCAAAGGCTCAATGGCCAAAAGAATACAACATAACCAGACAGGGAACAACCTTGTCTGATTCCCCTAAGGACTCGGAATGGAGCACATAAGCCACCGTTTATTTTCAGCACACTCTCAACCATCACAATAGAGTACTCTAATATCATATCAAAAAAACTTTCACAAAAACCAAAAGCTGATAGAGTACTCCATAAATAAGAGAATGCTCAACTCTATCAAAAGCCTTTTCTTGGTCCAAAAAAACTAGGCCACAGTTAATATTCAATAATTTAGAAACATAAAAAATATCACGAAATAAAAGAAATATTATCAAAAATGGACCTACCAGGAACACAGTACGTTTGATCCGGATGGATGACCTGATCTAAAAACCCCAGCCAGTCTGTTAGCCAAAGCCTTAGATAACCAGTTTATATTCATTGCAGAGGAGTGAAACCGGACGCCAGTTTCTTATGTCAGTCAGGTCCCCTTTTTTTGGGAGTAGGGTGATTACTGCTCTTCGGCAGCTCAACGGCAATCTGCCCTTTGACAAACAGTCATTGAGCACCCTCGAGGAGATCTACACCCATCTCTACCCAAAAAGTCTTGTAGAAGTCAACAGGGAGGCCATCTATTCCAGGTGCTCTCCCAGACTCCATACTCTGCAGGGCCTTGTAAAGCTCACCCAGGGTCAGGCTCTTTGAGAGGTCGCCATTGGCCTCTTCTGACAACCTTTGGCAGGTTTTTCAAGGAAACTGTTCTCCTTGCATATGCCAGACTTCAGTTCACTCCTATACAAATCTTGATAAAAAAGGACTGCTCTCTGCCGAATCTCAGCCGGATCCGATAAAAGCACTCCATTCTCAGAACACAATGCATGGATCAGCCGTTTCTGCCCATTCTTTTTTCTAGATTAAAAAAAATATTTAGATGGTGCATCCATCTGATCTATATTTTGAAACCGTGAACGGACCAAAGCACCTTGTGTTTTATACCCAAGTAGGTCAGACATCTGGGCCTTTTTCTTTGAATAAACTTCTAAAAAACAAGGGTCACCGGTAGAGTGAGCTAAAGATTCAAGTTCAATTATCTCTTTTTCTAAAAAAATCTAAGGAACGAGTCAACCTCCTTAGTGACATTGAGAGTGTATTGTTGAGTAAACTGCTTTATTTGAACTTTGCACCCACATCCCACCACTGTTGCACAGAGGAAAAACCAGGCTTTGTTTTCCTATGGGCTTCCCAAAAAAACTTAAAAGATTCTTTAAAAAACTCATCTTGTAACAAATTGTTATTAAAGTGCCAGTAAGCACTCTTTGGCTTAACAGTACTTACAATAAATATACAATGCACCATACTATGGTCCGTAAAACCAACAGGCGTAATGTAACACCTATTAAAAATACTAAAATGATACTTAAAACAATAAAACCTGTCCAACTAGCTAAAGACATAAACATTATCCCGTGAATGTGCCCAGGTATATTGGCCTTTCATCCTTATTTAAAGATCTCCAAACATCACATAAGTCATATTTTTTAATAGTATGTATAAGACGTTTGCGTGAGGCCAAATGTGGCTCCATGTGATTCCTGTCCAAGTTCAGCTCAGTACAATTAAAATCGCCACCCAAAAATAAAAATTCCTCAGAACAGCAGTTTTGTAAAGACAAACACAAAGTATCTAAAAATAACATTCTTTCCAAAGGTGCAGCAGGAGCATAAACACACATAAAAACAAACACATGATTTTCAAAACATGCTCTGACTTTTAAGAGCCTTCCTTTAACAATTTCATCAACATCATATGAAATAGGAACGAAATTCCTATTAAATAAAATAGCAACTCCCCCACTTACTGAGGAATTATGGCTCAAAAACAGAGACACCATCAAATTCTCTCCCCCAGTCAGCAGCATTTTTTTGGTCACTGTGGGTTTCTTGCAGAAAAGCAACACTAATATTTCTTTTGCTTAATAATTTCGTACACCATTACTCTCTTACGAGCATCTCTAGAGCCATTAACGTTTAAGGTAGCTAAATGGACTTCACTCATTAGTAGGGAGAAGAAAAGTAAGACCAGCCCCATATAAATAAAGAGCGTTGGTCATCGTGCCCCCCAAATTAACCATCACTCGTTACCCAGGGCGATGTTAACATTCCGCACAATTTTCTTTAGCGGTACACTTCTTTATTAGTGAAGCAGCTCCCTGCCCATGAAATTTTTCGTTTTATCGACAAACTGTTTGAGGTCTGGAAAATATTCCTGGACACGCACACCTCTCTTGTTTTTAGTCGCTCTAAGAAATAATTTAATATCATCGAGCTCATAACTGCGACCCAATAAAGTCGCTCTGTGAAAGAGATGCACTGGAGTCAGAAGACTCACCATCACTGCCTGTTTCCTCAACATCCTCCTCAACACTTTTCTTGCTAATTTTAGCCTGTCGCTCTGTGAAAGAGATGCACTGGAGTCAGACGGAGCTTTAAACACCGTCTCTTGAACACCCAAACTAGCGCAATCCGTCTCACAAATCATATCCGAAACGTGTTTTGTGTCCTTATTGTGTTTCCCTGAGGCAGTTCTAAACTTTCTGAAACCACCGTATCGTCTTCTAAAATCGCACGGTGGACTCCGAGTGCGAGTACTCATGCCCGCGAAGCGGATGGGCCTAGCCACATCCTCAGCGGGAGAACCCGCCGCTGTCGCCGCCACAACAGAGCCCGACTCCGGCAACACCGCCTCGGCAACACCGGTGGCGACAGCCGCCTCAATGCTTGCTGAAAATTCCATCTGCAATCGGTGTCTCATTTTTCAACATTTTTGTCCGGGCAGTTTCGTACTAAATGACCCAGCTGGCCGCAGCCAAAACACTTAATTTTAGCAGTGGTAACAAACACAATATAATCGTAATCATCAACTCGAAAGTTAAGTGACAAATCAAGTTCAGGTCTCATCATTAACGATCATATAGACAAAAACGCCTAAAAGAAACCACATGTTTTAACAAAGGCGACATCGCTACTGATAGAGATCTTCTTTATTCAGGGGACACTAATTTGCCATACCGCGACAGCGCTTGACTCAGAATGTCATCACTCATGAAAGGTCGGACATTGGATAAAGTGGACTCGCTTGGCTGGTAACGCAAGGGGAAGAACGGGGACAAGTTCATTGTCAACAAAACTATCCCCCTGTTCTACCAACTCATTGGCTTTATCAATCGAGTCAAGAAAAACCAGTACCGCACTGTTCATCCTAAAGGCCGACAACACGCTCTCATGCCCCACGGCATTCCCTATGGCCAAAGGCAGCACGCCTCCCACACTCACCGCGGCCGCCACCTTCACTGCGTGCCGCCGGGTGAGCGAACCCAACACCTGCTGGCGTGGGGGCCGACATGCTCTCGCGAACGGGAGACACGCGGCCCGAGAGGAGTAAACTTAGAACAACTAAAACCTTGCACAAATAAAAAAAACAGAGCAGCAAAGGTGGAAAGAACAAAAGAAAAAGACCACGAGCACTGCACCCGTCCACTCACACTCAGTCGGCACCGGAAAACAGAGCAGTAGTGTGTGGTTGTAGAGAGAGGAGAGAGAGAGAGAGAGCAAAGGTGAGAGGAAGGAGAGAAGAAGAGAAAAGACTCACCAGCACTCAGCTCACGGCCAGATAAATGTAGTTCTGCTATATTGTGGCTGTAGTATATATGTGTGTTCTGTTAAGTGTGTCTGGTGGTTGTGTCTGTGTGGTTAGGACTGCATGGGTATGTCCCTCCAGTCTCTCACGGCGGTCAGATAAATGTGTCTGTGTGCAAAACATTAACTGGCCAGATCAAAAAGTAATGATGAAAAATATTGCTTTGACAACTATCTGAATAAGTTTAAGTACTAAAATTATTAGTGCTGTCGTGATTAATCACATACAAAAAGTTCTTCTTCTTATTATTTTTTTGTATGTGTAACTATCTGAATAAGTTTAAGTACTAAAATTATTAGTGTTGTCGTGATTAATCTTTAAGAAAAAATGTTAGTTTACATATGAATAATCTGTAAATAAATTATAGAATATTAAATATAATAACTGTATATTTGTGTGCATTGCAAAGGTTTGTGACACGCCTTGCAGAATCTGTGCAAATGTGAATAAATCAAAATAAGGAGAGATCATACTAACTGCATCCCTGTTTTTATTTAGTACTGCAGTGACTCCCACCAGGACTGAAGACAGAACCCTCTCTTAACCAGGTGTGTGGTCAAGATCTACGGGTTTTTTGTTTTGTGATGATTGTTCACTGAGTCTCTTGTGTTCTGACACATTAAAACTGAGTAAATCCTCCAGCTCCTGCCATTTCTTACGTTTCCAGCATCCTCTGCACATTGAACTCTTTACCCGACTGACTGAAGACATGCAATTAAGAGTAACATCTGTGTTCATTTAACTTTGTACTTTCAGTTGTCTTCGAGGAAGCCTGAGAGTAATCTTCCGAAGTTGCTTCTAAAAGGCAGAATGAGAAGAAGAAGAAGAAGAAGAAGAAGAAGAAGAAGAAGAAGAAGAAGATAGATATTTCAACAAGAGAAGAAAACATCTTCATCCTGTTGAAACTGTTTCGATCAGAATGAGTTTCCCCTGCTGGCCAGAGAACAGCTGTGCATCAGACCTGCTCATGAAGGAGCTGCTGTGGGGTCAGTGTTTGTGAGCTCTGACCATCTGTTCCTCCGTTAATCTCTGAACCAGTCCTCAGACAAACTAGAACCAGCCTAGACCCGAGGAACACCTCAGAATCAATGTAAACCACCGCAGAACACACAACCCCAGACCAGCAGATCATCGCCTTCGGGTCACTTCCAGGGTGTCTGACCTCTGCTGACCGCGTGAGTGTGAACCCATTCACCCGTGAGGTCAGTCATAAACCAGACTTCAAAGACTCAACTCATTATTATACAGATGTACTTTGTGATTACAGACAGACAGAAATGCGTTATGAATGTCTGGTGATGATACTGAACGCGCTTATCAAGTTTAAACAGAGCAAACCGAGCGAAATAAACGGAACGAGTCTCTGGATCCGTCCACGCGACTCTTTTGGATCGGTCTACGCGACTCTTTTGGATCGGGCTATACGAATGTTTTTTTTGGGTAGGTGCGAGTGTTTTTTTTGGGTCGGTCTAAAACTCTTTTGGATAGGTCCACGCGACTCTCTGGTGATGATACTGAACGCGCTTATCAAGTTTAAACAGAGCAAACCGAGCGAAATAAACGGAACGAGTCTCTGGATCCGTCTAAGCGATTTTTTTGGATCGGTCTACGTGACTCTTTTGGATCGGTCCACGCGACTCTTTTGGATCGGTCCACGCGACTCTTTTGGATCGGTCTACGCGACTCTTTTGGAACGGTCTACGCGATTCTTTTGGATAGGGCTAAACGACTCTTTTGGATAGGTCCACGCGACTCTTTTGGATCGGTCTAAACGACTCTTTTGACCGCGCCACTCACCATCTGTTGCCGCAGGAAGCTGATTTTGTTGTGGAGCGTCTGTAGATCATCGGTTCGCTCGCGGGTTTCCGAGCCTCTGAACGGATCGCCCGCGAATGAACGAATCAAACTCTCCGGAACTTTCCGACCCAGTTTGTTCTCCACGTCTCTGAAGTCCGGCAGATCCTCCATCTTCATCCTCATCAATAATCCAGATCCTACCGGAGCATGACGTCAGACCCTCGGAGACGCGGACCCGGATCTTCTGAGGCTATGACTCGCGGGATTATTCCGGTAACGCGCGCGTATCCGTTCCTCGGTGCTCCTCTGACCTGAACCGTGTCCTCCTCGGATCTGACGTACGGGGCGCGGTGATGGTCATGTGAAGGCGGCGCATGCGCACCACGCTCTTCCCGCGTTATTCTGACACGCTCCTCAACATACTGTAAACAACAACAACAACAACAACACAAAAGTCGTGGATGCGCCTTGGTCTCTGTACTGCTGTAAACACGGTAGCTCTGTAACGTGGGTTAGTGCGGTTGTATTATATCTCAGCACAGACGAACACGATCACCTGCTGAACATGGAACACCTGCGCCATCTAGCGCTCAGACGAGGAACACCAGACAAGCGCGTACTCTCAGAGAACCATCTGTGAGATATTCTCAGACAACACGTTCAAATATAGGCCAGTCGTGTATTACAACAGTTCTGTTAAATGTGAAGGGGAAAAAAAGTATTTTAGGTGAACATTATGAAGTTGATGCAACACACTGCTGGTGGTTGATGATTGTAAAGCGCTTTGGGTGTACAGATATGCACAATAAAGTGCTATATAAATGATTCCTTTATTCATTCATTCATTCATTCGTGAACAGCAGTGAAACAGACTGCTGGTGGTTGGTGATTGTATTGAGATGGAAGAAAGACACGGGAAACAGTTGTTTTATTATAACTTTATCTCCATTATACTTTATATTATCCATAATTAAACTTAAATAAAGTCCAAAGATATTTTTTAAACAGCTGTAATGAGATACTGATGGTCAAACCCTATTTCTTTTTCAGTGTTATTATAATGCAATTTACTGCATGCGATATTCAAAAAAGCACCTTTAAATACACATTTATATGATATTGCAATTTACTGCATGCGATATTCAAAATAGGTGTATGATTAGTCCTGACGCTCAGAAAGGTGTATGATAATATTACATGTTTTTATGCTGGATAAGTGTTTATATGATACTGGTCTCCTAGCAACGGCTGGCATCCCTCCGTCCTGTACGCCCGCGAACGAACCGCACACGTGCTGGCGGCGAAAATAATCGCCACGACGATGAGTGCAGCAACCACAGCAATAGTGACGATCTGCGTCGGTGTGAGTGGTCGAGCTGCGAGAGAGAGAGAGAGAGAGTCTCACATCAGCAGCTCTAAAACTACAAAACACAGCCAGTGTTAACCGGTCATATTATTATTATTTTAAAGGGTCATCGGATGCAAAATGCTCTCTCAGATCAAGCCAATTTCAGCTTCTTGTCTGTGTGACGTCACACAGACCCAGGCCCCTCCCACGATTGTTGATTGACACTAGTGTTATACCTTAGCTCCGCCCTTAGGGAGCTGTCATCAGTGTTTCACCGCAGGAGCAGGGGAAGACAAGAAAGGCTCCTAAGTGATTGAGGTGTTCTGTTGTTGGGTGTAATAATGGACATAGCAGTCGTCATTTACTCCTGACATCTGAGCAGCTGAAGACGCAGTGGATTACCCTTGATTTTGAAAGTAATGCATCCTTCTGTCTACCTAAATTTGTCTATGTTGGCGTGAATTATTCGTTGCGAATCACCAGCCTCACCTACAAAAGAAGTGAGTATTTATGAATCTTTGCAAACCGCTTTTCCTAATAATGTCCTTATTAGCAAGTTTCAAGATGAATGCAGCTAAAGTTTACCATCTCTCAGAAGAGAGGGGCGGGGCAAGCAGAGCTCATTAGCATTTAAAGGGACATGAACCAAGCTAGCTGTGAACAGAGCTGAGAGGGTAAAGAGGGTGTTGTTTTACACTACCACTGAGGAATTTTAACCAGTGTATGTTATAGACTTTTTATTAAGACCCTAAAGACCCATATCAACTTGGAAAATGGAAAATGGGCATCCAATGACACCTTTAAGTAATATTAATAATATTATATCCTATACAATTATATTATATAATAATAATAATCAGAAGAAGAAGAATGCCACCAACCAGGCCACTCTGCCTCATAGGAGTATCCCAGGTTTTCGGCTGCCGTCACGAACATCTCTGCGTTGGTCACTGGTGGCCAGAAGGGCACCATGTTGAACTCTCGGTTGTGTCCGATGGGTGTGTTTTCCAGCGGGTAGATGGAAGCATCTGGAGAGACACAATAGAATAGAATAGAATATACTTTATGTAGAAACACACTGAGCGGAGGGAGGCGGGTTTACCAGGAGCGTGTCTGCGCAGCCACTCGTCGAACACGGCGTCTGTGAAGGTGTGCAGCAGCACGAATATGGGGTCGTTGGGAGACAGGTGCGTCTGTCCGCCCGTCCCGTTCAGGAACAGGTGTGCCAGGTTGTGCAGGCTGCGGACCGCTGGGTCGTAGTTCCCCTGAGGAGCGCTGTAACCTGACAAGACGACAGCACACGCGATCAGACCACAGAAATCCGGCACGTACGGAAGGCCAAATGGTTCAAAAACATGTGAATTGTGACACATCCTCAACATGTAAAATATGTGTATTTAAAGGTGCACTAAGCAAATGTTGCCAAACGATGTTGCTATTTGAAAGCACCAAACACACACGCCCATACCCCGACAGGACATCACCCCTATTTGGATATCTCTGCAACACATACTACACAACCCCATGCCATGAACTGCTCGAGGACACGAAGGTTGAGGATCCAGATGCAGTATTTTATTAAAATCAGCTCCTCTGCTGATTTATATTCAGTTACTGAGTCGGTTGACTTCTACGATAGATCAGTTGATCAGTCTCTTAGATCTCCATGCTCCTGTCAGAACTAGAACCATCACCTTCTCCCGTTCAGCCCCGTGGTTTACCTGTGAATTGCAAAAGGCCTACAGAGGGCATCAGAAGGCCTATGCAAAGTCCTTGAGAGATGCTAGGCCACGATTCTATTCTTGTATCATTAACAATAGCCCTGGAAACTCGAAGCAGCTCTTCTCTACTATAAACCACATCCTTAAACTGTAAGCTCACTCTCATTTAGAAGTTACAAAGGAGAGATGCAACAGCTCAGGAAAAAAAGTAGACACCATTCGCTCCTTTCTGTCCAGTTCCTCTGCTCTGTCTGTCTTGACTACTGATTTACAGCCTGGGACTCCCCAGCCTCTGTGCTGTTTCTCTGACATCTCACAGTGAGAGGTTAAGGACATAATCAGAAAGATGAAGCCATCCACTTGCGCCCTGGACCCTTTTCCTACAGCCTTGGTGAAATCTAACCTTTGTGCCTTAAGTCCCCTGATTACTAAGCTTATCAATCACTCCCTTCAGGCTGGTCATGTTCCACCTGAACTGAAAATTGCTGTCATCAGACCACACCTCAAAAAAAAACAACTTTAGGTCCAGAAGTCCTTGCCAACTACAGGCCCACCTCTAACCTTCCATTCCTTACTAAAGTGTTGGAAAAAGTAGTTGCTGCACAACTTCAGACCCATTTAAAACAACACAGTCTGTTTGCGAAATTCCAGTCTGGTTTACTCTCTAGCCACATCACCGAGATAGCTCTGATGAGGGTCACAAATGACCTACTGATGACAGCAGATACTGGTTCTCCATCTCTTCTCATCCTTCTGGATTTGACTGCAGCATTCGACACTGTGGATCACAACTTACTTCTGTATCATTTACGTCACACCATCAGTCTCTCTGACATCCTACCTTACTGGGAAAATGGAGTATGTTGCCTTGGGAGAGGCTAAATCCTTGACACTCAATGTCACCTGTGGTGTCCCTCAAGGCTCAGTGCTCGGCCCTACTCTGTTTATACTGTATATGCTCCCTCTCGGTCATGTCATCAGCCGGTATAGAATATAATTTCATTGTTATACTGACGGCACTCAACTTTACCTTAAGACCAACTCATTTGCTTCTGCTGCCCTGTCATCTTCCACCTTGACTACCTGTCTGGAGTAGGTAAAGGCGTGGATGAGCCAAAATTTCCTGCAGTTGAATAGCTCAAAAACTAAAGCTACCAGTAGCCGCTCGCATCAAATTCAAGGTACTGATGCTTGCCTACAAAACGACCACTGGCACGGCACCAACATACCTTAACTCACTAGTTCAATCTTATGCAAACCCTACAGAAGTTTTGCGCTCTGCAAAAGTGAACGACGCTTTTGTTGGTGCCATCCCCAAAGAGGCTCAAAATCACTCTCACGGACTTTTTCCTGGAATGCTCCCAGCTGGTGGAAATGACTCTCCCGATCTCAATTCGAACAGCTGAGTCGTTACTCATTTTCAAAAACACATCTAAAGACTCATCTTTTTCGCCATGCACTTAACCAACTAATACTGGGTACCTTTTTTCTTGGACTTGTCTATCATTTTTAAAAAAAAAAAAAAAAAAAACCCTGGCTTACGTGTTCTGTAAACACTAACTGAGACTTGTCATAGCACTTGTATACCGTTTTTTTCCATCTCTCGTTGATCTGATTTGTTTTTATGTTCTCATTTGTAAGTCGCTTTGGATAAAAGCGTCTGCTAAATGATTAAATGTAAATGTAAATGTAAATCTGTACAAGACTTCTTTTTTTCCATTTTAGGAATATTACTAGACTTCGTACTATGCTCACTCTTGCAGATGCGGAAAAGTAAATGTAAATGTAAATCTTTGAAAGACTTGCTTTTTTCTTTTGTTTACTCGGGATTGTTGGTAATAGTTTGGATGATTTTGAAGTGCTTATTAGGAAATTTGATTATAGTTTAGTAATGTGGTTATAGGTTATTCGTTGAGGTTACCCTAATTCGATTACATCACTGGCTTACATTCAGTATCCCCATTCTCAAATCACTACACTGTTTATAAGGTCTCCCTCCTTACCCATCAGTGCATCCATGGCGATGCCCCATCATATCTCAAGGAACTTCTTTCTCCACAAACGTCTAAACGTACACTCCGTTCTGCATCAACATATCTATTAAACCCCCCCAGGACTAAGCTTCGCACCATGGGAGATCGGGCTTTCTGCTCAGCTGCTCTGAGACTCCACAGGCTGTAGATGCTTTTAAACGTGGCCTTAAAACCTACCTTTTTAGCAAAGCCTTTGAATGATTCATAATATTTTTTGTTGTTTTTAATCTGTAGCACTTTGGGATTCTGTGTGAATATAAAGTGAGTTATAAAAAATGATTATTATTACTGTTGTTTATAAAGAATGCAGCTCTATCTGCTGTTCAAAACTAAGCTCAGAATCGACTTGAGAAAGAATTGCAATGCATTCAGAAAATCTCAGAATCGATGATGAATCATTTCTCTATTCATGATGCATTGACTTCCCTAACACTAATATTTACCATACTGATTTTTGATGCATAACACATTTAACGCATAAAATGTGCATCTAATACACGCCGTTGAGATGTTCAAATTCATGTGTTTTTGAACCATTTGGACTTCCATAGCAAGACTGCAGCTGAAAGGGTGCCTCACCCTCGATGGAGTTCCTGAAGCTGTCAGAGGAGGTAGAGTAGAAGGGCGGAGAGTCGAAAGTGCTCAGCTCCAAACACGCCGCCACGTCCTGTGGCTCGGGCAGCCGCTGCACCATGGGACGGGCCGTGTTACCCGCGGGATTTCTGCGGATGGGACTGCTCTCCGAACCTCGTAGACACACACATCACACATTACATGACTGACTGATCACTGTACAGTAGAACTGCATGATTAATTGATTTAAACACCCATCTCTAAATGACAACGATTCGCCCGTGTCTATTAAACCTTTGAAAAATCATTGGATATAGTTTTGTTTGTATATAAACATTGATGGCTATGGTTGCGATCAAAATAGAGCAAGATAATTATTTGAAAGTATCTGGCGCTTTAAATAATGTGTGTGTCGATTGCATCGTTTTGCCACTAGGTGGCAACAGGTAACTGTTCAAAAATGTGTTGTCACTGAATCATTCATTCAAGAGATTTGTTCAAAAATGCTGCTTCTTCCAATAATGAAAAAAAAAAGTATTTATGAGTGAGTCATTGAATCATTCATTCAAATCCCTTTTTTTTCATAATTTTTATATTAAAAATCGGTGTATGAAATATATTATATTTTAAATACATATATCATATATTAAAATGTTTAATAATTCATTGTAATTAATTAAAACTTTTAAATAGACTGCAAGAATTAATACACATTGCTTTGTTTAGTTCAGAATCTTAGGAGAATTGTGATCTCTATTTGAAACGGGGGGGGGGGGGGGGTGGGGGGGGGGGGGGGTATGATTCTCAATTCATCCAGAATCGTGCAGCTTTACTGTACAATCAGATACATACTGATATATCATCAACATTCACTAAACATACTGAGGTTACAACAGGTTATATATGTGATCTAATGTATGTTCCTGGACTTACTGAGCAGGTTCATCAGTGCATGTCATTGTAAAAACAAAAAACTGTTTGCATTTGTAATATTTCAAGAACTTTTCGTTTCAAGGCAAGATACTGCTGGTGAATTCAGTGCAAATTTAACTAATAGATACCTTTACCTGTTGATTAATTACAGTACATTAATACAGTTGTTTTGTATTTTCTAAATGTTATGTTTAAATGAGGCGTTGTCTAATTAAAATGTACTAATGTGCGTACATTTTCAGAACATAAATTGGATAAATTTATTGGATAAAGCCAGATTAAAACTATTTTTTTTTTAATTAGAGTTAAAGGTTTTTCTAGAGGGGAATTTGGATTTCTATTTTTATCACTCTGTAAATCAGAAAATACTGTCAACAGACTGAAAACAAACACATTTTCACCATGTTTTTAGGAGTGAAATGATGTATAAATCAGCGTGAATGAAATATGAGCAAACCTTCAGAATATAGAGAGGAATAAAACTATAAAGTTGTGTTTGTAAGAGAAAAAAGAAACTCTTTAAATATTAAAATCTACAGATGCAAAAAAAGATAAAGTGCAATTAAACAAATACTTATATGTGTTTTATTAACACTAGTCTGAAAAAAGACATGTCATGGAAGCAAACTGCATGGAAACACACTGGTTTTAAAAATGAAAAAAAAAGCAGGATCTTGCGCTTGGTTCCATTCACATGTAACACGATTTCAAGTCAAAAATAGAATCCATCAAAGAGAAAAATTTTTGCTATGTATCCAAATACAAGGATTGCATACAAAAAAGTGCTCAGTGCATATTCAGTATTAAATTTATAAGAATAAAAGAAGACTGCTAGTATCTCAGCATGTAATCCTTGTATTTGGATACATAGCAAACAAATTTGAGATGTTTTGCTCTTTGATGGATTCTAACACACTGGTTTTGCCCGTCTTGTCTTGCCTGTATGTTGTTTAGATGTGTTTACTGGAAAACAAGGATGCTACAGTAGCAGCTGTAATGTGAGGTGGCTGTATTACTGTTGCAGATGGTCCCCAGTGTGTCGTACTCCTCCACGCTCTCACAGATGACCCTCCAGCGCGAGAAGACAGAGTTAGAGCTGATGGAGCTGCTGTCGAAGGAGCTGCGCGCGCCCATCAGATCATCTGTGCAGATGTCACACTCGCTGCCGCCGATGGCGAAGTCCCAGTACGGCAGAGCGAAGCTCGGATCTCCTAACATGTCCTGAGAGAGACACGTCACAGCACCAGATTTACAGCTGAGAAATCCTGATGCAGAAACATCATGCCATCTCATTCAGCTGAGAAAAATACATTTGATTTGCATCTTTGATAATGAAGGCAATCAAAGATAAAAAAAGTGTGAAAAACCATACTGTCCACCCTGTTGAAAAACAGCATATGCTGGTTAGGTATGTTTTGAGCTTGGCTGCTGGTTTGAGCTGCTCCTGAGCAGGAGATAGTTGCTTAGGAGCATCTTAGGACCAGCACATGACCAGCTCAAACCAGCAGCCAAGCTTCAAAACATACCTAACCTGCATATGCAGGGGGTTGTTTTTCTCTCAACAGAGCACTGCTAAATCTTTAAGGAATGGTTCACTCAAAAAAAAAAAAAAAAAAAATTGTAATTTGCAGATGATGTGCTCCCCGAGTTTGTTTCTTCATCAGGTTTGTAGAAATGTAGCACTGCATCAGTGTCTCAGCAATGGATGCTCTGCAGTGAATGGGTGCCGTCAGAATGAGAGTCCAAACAGCTGATAAAAACATCACAATTTTACACTTTGTCCAGTAACAAAAATCCATCTCCTGTTGTCTCTCACATCAAAATCCAGACACATATTTGTTTAGAGCTGTTTAAACGCTGCTTGATCTGTGCAGATTTCTCTCCTGATTCACACCAGAACACTTTTTCACTGGAGGAAGTGTTATTATTTTAGTTAAAAGCATCTTAATGCTGGATTTGTTTCATCTTTTGTCTTCTCCAGATGTTAACTGATGGACTGGAGTGCTGTGGATTACTTGTGGATTATTGTGATGTTTTTATCAGCTGTTTGGACTCTCATTCTGACGGCACCCATTCACTGCAGAGCATCCATTGCTGAGACACTGATGCAGTGCTACATTTCTACAAACCTGATGAAGAAACAAACTCACCTACATTTTAAATGCATCGAGAGTGAGGACATTTTGAGCAAATCTCTATTTCTTTAGATGCAGACAGAATTTGAAATCTGAACACAAGTAACTGTGGTGAGACACTCAGACACAATGAGAAAGCTTTATCTCTGGAGACAGACGAGTCTTTGTGTGAGCTGTTAAAAGAGGCTCATTACACACTTAATCACATTTTCTGCATAAGAAGGGTAGGATTTGTGTCTTCCTTTCCATTACTCTGATTCTCATCACATATAATGGTTGTGAAGTGTGAAGATCATGAATCATCCTGCACAAGACTGCTGTGTATCTGAGTATTGATCTCAAGGATCGATTACATACTTCTTCAAACAAACTTCATTCAAAGCGTTAAGAGATTGGAACTCTTAAATCACATCTGAAGCCATTCAGAAGGGAAGTTTCAATATGCGCAGTTTAAACAGGACTATGAAAGAATGTAACTGAGAAGAGCAGCACCTGCATGTCTCGCTCCAGCTGCAGAAGATGGTAGCGGTGCCAGGTGAGGAACCCGGGGCCCTCGTGACTGAAGTCCACTCCGCCGAAGCTGTCCTGTCCGGCCCCGAGGAACGTCTTACTGACCGAGTAATAATGCGTCCACACGAACAGGTTATAGATGCTGATGTTCTCGAACTGCGTCGTGCTGTTGTCCGGCCCCAAGATCTCGGAGTAGCGGCGGGTCGCGATCACGATGTTCGGGTGCGGCGCGCGCTTGGCCTGATCGAGCGCGTTCACGAAGAAACGCTTCTCCTCCGCGCTGAGCTGCATCACATTCCTCCTGACTGACACACACATACACATAGCTACGATCAGTTATTTTCTTATAGCTGTTTCTATTTCAGCCAGGAGAAACATTTGAAGCTATTAGTTCATTCATTCATTCATTCATTCATTCATTCATTCATTCATTCATAAATTCATTCATTCATTAATCTTTTTTTAATTTTTGTTTTATAATTGATTATTAGTGAGGTACATAGAAATGTTTTTTATTTAGAATGTTTTTTATTTGATTTTTTTATTATTATTTTTTTCTCGCGGGGAAAGATTAATTACTAATATATATATCATATTATATTAATGAAATAGGCTATTAATATATTGACTAATTAAATAAAATAAACAGTACTGAATTAATTAAACATTTAAAGATAAATTCTTGACTGAGTTTTTATTTTTGTATAAAATGCTATATATAGATAGAGAGAGAGAGAGAGAGATAGTATATAATTATATATAAAAATATATATATATATATACGAAATAAAATTAAGTTACAATAAATACATTTATTATTTCTTTCTTTCTTTATTTTTTTTTTAGAAGCAATAACATGATTTATTTATGTTTTAGTTTTATTATATTTTTTTTTCTCTAAACAGACTAAATTTATTCTCCTAAAAAATAAAATAAATTAAACTAAAAAATAAACTAAATTCTGAATTTGCTGGTCAGTCTGGTTAATCTGGTTGACAGAGCTAGTGTTTCTGGTGAAGCCAGTTAAGAAGACATTTAACTAGAGAGAGAAAGAGTTCTGACCCACGGCCACGCGCTGCTCGCACGCGTCTCCGGTGAATCCGTTCGCGCAGCCGCCGCAGTCGAAGCCGCCGAAGTTTCCGTTGCAGCGGCACGCGCGCGTGAAGAAGCGCCGCGGCCAGAGCTCGCGATCGTCGCGCCCCTCATACGGGTATTGCGGGCCGTGTGCACGCGCATCCGCGCGCACGTCCACGCATTGCCCGCGACCGGAGAGCGCGCCGCACGGGTCATTCTCCAGAGCGGACGGGGACGGGCAGCACTGCGCGCTCCGGAGGCCCTCCGGCGTCACGCACGCGCGCGGGAACTGAGCACGAACGAGCCCCAGCGCGTGCACGAGCAGCAGCATTCCTCTACATGATCTCTGCATCATGACTAAAACCGGCGGGAAATTTCAAAGCAATCAGTAATATCCAAATATTGTCCGAGAAATCTCCAGATCGCCCCAGATACAGCAAACAGCATCAAGTTTTCTCAGGAGCAGTTCATAACTCAAACTTATTCAGCAGCGTTCTGAATGGTCCACAGTCGGTCAGATCTGTGTTAGTCTGGTTATGTTCGCGGAATGAACGGCGGACGAGTTTAAATAGCGGCAGAGCGCGTGACCGCAGCTCTGATCCCCGCGTGACCGCGTCACATTCACGCGCCCCGAGCTGAGACTCAGAGCAAACCACACCGGCCTTCACATCACACGAGACAGATCTTAATATCGTGATGTGATGTTCTTCATCCAGACCTGTCTCAGCTCGGCTCAGATGTTTTTGTATAACGCTCTTCTCTGTACAAATCGTTGCAAAGCAGCTTTACAGAAAATGAATTAAGTTTATACATTATATTTACTAGCTTAACAGTGGTGACTACTCAAGATATTAAAATAATAATAATAAAAAAGTAAATAAAAACTAAAAATAAAAACACTTATTAGCAGCTAACAACACCAAGAAAACAAGTGTATATGTACAAAAGGGTTATTTATTTATTATTTATTCTTAGTTTGAGATTTTCTGTCAGACTGTGGTGATGGAGCTGAGGAAATCATCCTGTCTCAATTCTCTCATATTCATAGATGAATGCAAAATTCGTCTGTATTTATAATAATTGTCTGGCATGTGTAGCAGATTCCAGCGGCAGCTGCGTAATCACGTAATAAGTGCCGTGCGTAATCACAGCGTAAACGGCGCGAGAGAGATTCTGCAGCTCATTTTAACACGCATCAATTAATCATTGTAAGAGGAGTTTTCTAATTTGTCAGCTGCTTATAGTGAGATGACCTAAATTTAAACAGACCTGTTCACCCAGAATGCATTTTTATCTGCAAACTTTGCTTCTGCAGGCTTCTGTGTGTAAGCTCGTCTATAAGGGCATCTGCAGGCACTCTAATTTCTCATTTTGTGATGCGTTGTCGGTAATGCTTACCTGCTTACTTTGAGTACTTGTTTAATTTATTTTTTATTTACTTTATTTATATATATATATATATATATATATATATATATATATATATATATATATATTATATATATATATTTGTAAATGAGAAAAAAAGGGAAAATTGTAATAAGTGTTTGTATAATGTTATGAAATCTTGCTAATGATTCATTCTTGGCATTTGAGCCCTGAAGTGTTTCACATTTAAATCATGTGAGGAAGATAATCCACACACACACACACACACACACACACACACACACACACTCTCTCTTCTCTCTCTCCACACCCCTTCTCTCTCTCTCTCTCTCACACACACACACACACACACACACACACACACTCTATCTCTCTCACACTCACACACACTTGTGTCTCTTTCACACACCTCTCTCTGTCTGTTTAACACCACATTCATCATATTCCTTTTGTGGTCTTAAACACACACGTTTGTGTTTTCAACACTTTTTTTAAACTATTCACTATTCATATATTCCTTTTGTGGTCTTAAACATACATTTTTACAAACTTCTCTGCATTTCCACATCAAATATAAGCCATAAGACAATTAACGTCCACTTTATGATCTTTTTTTTTCTGACTTTTATCATTGAGAAATACTCCTGAGTTTGAAAGTGGAAAGAAGCTCATCCGGGTTTGTAAGGTTAATTTTTATGTGATCTGTTGTTTTAAGCTGTTTTCCTCATGAGAAGGTTTTGCTGTCTGTGTTCTCTCTCAAACACTCTCTCTCTCTCAGTGTGTGTATCATGTGATGGTTGAATCTCAGTTAATTCTGCCTTCAGTCAAATATCACCACACACACACACACACACACACACACATCATGTGAGTAGATGTGACTGCTGAGTTAATCCGGTTCTCAGTTCACCTCTAAACTCGGTGAACTCTACAGAAACTCAAGGGTTTGTCAGAGATTTTCTGTCCGCTGGTGTGCTCATCTGAATGGGGCCCTATCAAATCGGTTTTATTTTTTTCCTGGATTTTTCTTTTCTTTTTTTCTGTTTTAATTTTTCTGGACTCATTTTCAATGGTTAAATGAAATTGTATCGATCAAAAAGCATGTCTAATTAAAGTCATAAAACTAATACAATTCCACATTTATTTATTGGAAGTAAAAAAATAAAAATAAATAAATAAAAACTACATGCTTAGGGTTGTTACAATCAGATGCTGGGCAGGCAAAGGAGCAGATCCAAATGCAGCGGTTTATTTAAAGGATAATCCAAGAGCACAATCCAAAACCAAGCAGGGAAAACAAGGCACACAAAAACCACGACGAAAACCAGGGTAACACCCTCAACAACTGACCAAGACAGACAAGAGACACACAGCTTTATACACAGGGGCAAACAAGATAATGAGGTAACAAGGGGGCGGGGTTAATCAGTGTCCATGGCAACTAACAAGGTGGCAGCATGGCAGGGAAACATGAGGTGAACAACACTAGGGACACAGAACACAGGCAGGGATTGTGACAAGCACCGTGTGAAATGTTTTATTTTTTCTCATCATGTTCTGTTGTTACCAAATTCCCTGGTTTAGCATCTCTAATCATTCAAATGCATAAAAACAACTTAATGTATTTAAATTTATTCTGAAAAGAAAGATTGAAATATAAATATTAATAGAATTATGATTGAAAATATGATTTCTTTTTTCATCAGAAAATTTGTATCAAATTAAGGCAAAATACATTAATTTAATTTATCTTTAAATTTTTGAAAATTAAACAAACTTTTTTTTTGGCAAAAAAAGGAGATTTACTATTAACAATAAAACATAGAAGAAATGTTGTGTGAAATTAAAGTTTTAATTTTAGTAGTAGTAGTAATAGTATTAGTATTGTATTCTACTGAACAATATCTCTGGCACAGTGTCTTCAAGTAAAAACCGAACTTTTATTTTGACGGGTTGCCATGAATACCTTTAAATGCTCATGGATTGACATCAGTTCTGGAGATGTTGTTCATGAATGGTGAAAAAAAAAGGTTACGCTGAGTTCGACACACAGAGTGCATTTGCAACAGACCCCCAGTAAAACTCACATTCCAGGGGCTAAATATAGTGTTACTGGGGTCACTTCAACCCACAGACACGAGAAACACCCCACAGCAACACGGTGTGTGTGTGTGTGTGTGTGTGTGTGTGTGTGTGTGTGTGTGTGTGTGTGTGTGTGTGTGTGCGGGTGCGGGTGCGTGCGTGCGTGCGTGTGGGTGCGTGCGTGCGTGCGTGCGTGTGTGTGGGTGCGTGCGTGCGTGCGTGTGTGTGTGTGTGTGTGTGTGTGTGTTGCGTGCGTGTGTGTGTGTGTGTGTGTGTGTGTGTGTGTGTGCGTGCGTGTGTGCGTGTGTGTGTGAGACATCAAATGTCTCCTGTACACTGACGATCTTCTGCTCTTGTCACCTCATGAAGAGGGGCTACACCAAAGCCTCTCAATTAAAGAAAATTACAGTGTAGACTAGGGCCTTACAAAATTAATGTAAAAGCTCAGCTGAACAAGACCAGCCCTACTACACTAAAACAGGCAGAAGACACCTCCATCTCCACCCATCAAGCTACAAATGAGCAATCCATGGATGAGAGTGAGGAGATCTCCCTTCTGCACAGCATCATCAGCGACATGAAGGAGAAGTTCAGAGAGATGGAGCTGGAGCTGGTGCAGCTGAGAGAAGAAGTGCATGGAGCAGTGCAGCAGACTGATCCAACAGAGAAAGAGGAGGATTACAGGAAAGACATAGCAATGCTGAAGGAGGAAACCAGAAAGAGGAGTACAACAAACAGCTGTCTGTAATGAGAGAGCTAAGAGAAGACAGAAGGAAAACAAGTGAAAATGGAAAACAATTGCCAGCTCTGAAAGAGCAGCTGACCCCACGACAGACTCACACTGCATCACCAGACCTGCAGCTCCTTCACCCCATCATTCACATGAACATCAGCAGGAGCAGCACCCAGACAGAAGTTAACTTATGAAGGAGAGGAACAAAGAACACTCATCTCAGTCCAGAGACCTCACAAACATCCAGCACATGCTGACTCTGCTGTGCTCTCACCTCATGGGTTAGTGCCTTAAAAAAAGGATGAGAAATGTATGCGTGTACATATGTATCTATACACGTGTATTTTTTAATGTAGTCTCAGAGATCTCATTATTTAATGTATTAAAAAAAAAAAAAAAAAAAATAAATATTATATATATATATATATTATATATATATATATATATATATATGACATTTATTATTTATACATTTATTTTAAAAGATATTCTTATATATGTATCATAATATTTAAAATATTATACTTGATCTGTTGATTCAGAATATAATTCATCATCTGATGATTGTCCTGTTTTTGAAATAACAAAAGTGATTAATGGGCTCATATTCCTTAAAAATGGAATATTCAAGGTCTTAGGTCCTCCATTTTTGGTGTTAAGAGCCAACATTCAGATTTCAAAAGAGAAATTCAGAATTTTGACATTATAATACTACAAGAATCATGGAAGGTAAGAGATTTGTCCACTGGCTGCCCAACTGGGTTTAGAGAAATCATTTTCCCATCCACCAGACTAAGAGGGGTGACACAGGGCAGAGACTCGGGGGGATGCTGATATGGTACAGAACACAACTCACAGAATCAATCAAATCTATAAAAATTGAAAAATCGTTCATTTGGCTTAAAATCCAAAAAGATATTGTGTCCACAGACCGACACATATTCTTGTGTGCCACATACTTACCCCCAGCTGAATGAGATGAGATCTGCCATTTCCAGACAAAAGGAAATGTTTTAATATGTGGCAAATTAAATGCCAGAACTGGAAATGAACCCGACTTTGTCAACACACAAGGAGACGAATATATTATAAACACCTGCCACTCTCTGCCCTCATATCACCTCAGAAAAAATTATGACAACTTCACAAACAAAAGTGGGAGAAGCCTACTTCAGCTCTGTCAATCACTGGACCTGCACATAGTGAACGGTCACATACGAGGAGACTCTTTTGGTTGTTGCACCATTAATTCTGTTCTTAACAGTACTGTAGATTATTTCATCACAGACATTGATCAAGTGCATCTCAGAGCATTCACAGTCAGTCCTCAAACACCTCTGTCAGACCACTGTAAAATTACACTCAAAAACCAAAAAGCTCTAAAACCATCTCAAAACAATGAAATATACAGACAGCCCTCTCTGTTATTAAAACAGCATCATTCCTACAATTGGACAAAAAACAGCAAAGAAAACTATCAAAGTGCAATAGAAAGTCAAACTATCAAATTACTATTGGACAAATTTATAATGAACACATATCCACAAAAAAAAAGTGGGCATAAATCTGGCACTTAAGGACATTACAGATTTATTCCACCAATCAGCATCCATGTGCAATTTGAAAAAAATAGAAAACCAATAAACACCAATGAGAAGTGGTTTGACGATTAGTTTAAAAGAATTAGAACAACAGTAAGAAATCTTTCAAATAAAAAACAGAGAGATCCTGACAACCGAGAGCTCTGTCTTCAGTATCATGAAGATCTTAAAGTGTACAAACAAACTCTAAAAGCAAAAAGTGGCAGGAGCAGAACCTGCAGAAGAGCGCACTTCTACAGCTGGTGCTCAAACTAAACCCAAACCAGCACAGCAAAATCAGGCCCAACCAAATCACAGTTACCAAAACAACAGTGCATTACCTATTGGAAAGATGCCACTAAATTACAAAAGAAGATGGAGCTGTATTTAGACCTGAAAAGAGACTACAAACCAGCAGAATACCTGAGCTGTGTAAAATATCACAAATTAAGAAAAACACTAACAAAATACAGACTGAGTGATCACTGTCTGGCTCTAGAGAGAGGACGACACAGAGAGAGAACAGAGACTGTGTTCACTGTGATCCCAGAAAGAGCTGGAAACAGAGGAACACTTCTTACTGCACTGTGATTACTATCACAACATAAGAGCTGCATATTTACCCAAATTCTAACAAATTAAACCACATTTTATGGCATTACCAAATACAGAAAAAAATAAGTCAGATTTTAGGGGAAAATTTCAGAAGCAGAGAGAGAGAGTGTGTGTGAGAGAGAGAAAATGTGTGTGTGTGTGTGTGTGTGTGTGTGTGTGTGTGTGTGTGTGTGTGTGTGTGTGTGTGTGTGTGTGTGTGTGTGAGAGAGAGAGTGTGTGGTGTGTGGTGTGTGTGTGTGTGTGGTGTGTGTGTGTGTGTGTGTGTGTGTGTGTGTGTGTGTGTGTGTGTGTGTGTGTGTGTGAGAGAGAGAGAGAGAGAGAGCTGCTATTTAAAGCTACGCGGTGTAACTCTGGTCCCTCTGGTGGTTAGTAAATGAATCTGCATGTGTCTCGGGAAGAACATTGTTCTAGAATAATTGTCAACACTCACACAAAACATATTCAGTATTCCTCGATTTGAATAAAAACAGTGAAACTCAAACCCAGAATATGATGCAAGCCTGTAATAATTAAATGTGTTAAGTAACACAAATATCCTGTGTTTAATTCCATTTTACTAACCAGTGTCTTTGCTGCTGACCTTTAATGATTCAGTTCAACCATACTAATGAGCAAAAATGACTGATGCAAGCCTGTAATATAATAAACACTATTAATCACATTGGTGTTCATAATTTATAAAGCATTAATAGACATTAATAAGCAGTTTATAAATCAGATATAAATGCTTTATTCTTGATTTAAAAGCATATCTATAATGTGTTTAATAATTTTATTGTCATACTTTATTCATGATCAATTTATCATTTCTCAATGAAGTATAGGATTATTTACAAACCAGTTATTTAGGAGTTGCCAGTGATTTATAAGATCACAAGAAATTGTAAGTAAATGTAGTAAATTCAGGTAGTTATAAAGAATTTAGTAGTGGTCAGTTAACTATTTATTGTGAGCTCATCTAAAGTGAGGACTAGTTATGCCTTGTAAAGCATTTATAAAGGATATTTTAAGGCTCAGTTATCTTCTAAAACAGGAAAAGGAAACAACACACAACACAGTGATACAGAACATAGAAATATTAACAGCCTTTAAATATCATTTTGTAAAAGCCTTTACATAAATAGTCCTCACTTTAGATGAGGCTCACATAAATAGTTAACTAACAACTACATATGTTTTATAACTACCTGAATTAAACCTGAATTACAGTAGAAATAGATGCTAATAAACCATTTATTAACACTCTAAGTAACTATAACTATATGTCTGAATAATAAGATGTTGAATGCACATTTAAATAGTTTATTAATCATTTTACTTACAATTTCTAAGTGATCTTTGACCACCACTGACAACTCCTTAATAACTGGTGTGTAAATAATGCTATACTTCATTTAGAAATGATAAATTGATCATTAATAAAGTATGAAAAAAACAATTATTAAATACATTATAAATATGCTTTTAAATCAAGTATAAAGCATTTATTTCTGTATTTATAAACTGCTTATTAATGTCTATTAATGCTTTATAAATGATGAATTAACTGTTTCCTAATGCTTAACTAATGATTAATAGCATGCAGTTATTATAAAGTGTTACCCTTTAATTAAACAGCACATTTGTGTTTTTTTTTCCTTCTTCTTCCAATGCCGAAGAGTGTTGAACTTTCTTCTCCTGTGACTTGGTATTCCTGTAATCCAGAATGAAAGCACAGCTGAAAGGATTGTTTGAGCTCTTGGAATGTACATTTCCTTCGGACTGAGGCTTATTCTGGAAGGCTTTTACATTCATCAAGAATTGGCAGAACATTTTTTTATGTTAAAAACAAACAAGCAAGCCTAGGCCAGATGAGAAAAAGTAACGCAAAAGTAACCTAAAATGATACTTTCCATAAAAGTAGCACATTAACAATATTGTAAAGTATTACTTTTAAAAGTAACTTTCTTCTGTTATAAAAGTACTAGAACTAACTTTCCCCAAACAGGACGCATGCAATATATATGCAACATATAACACATGTATAAATGCAATCACCTGCAAAATCTTGTGTAAGTGTATCTGGGTAAAGGACTTTTTAAACCCTCCCATTAACAACATTTTAATAAGTTACATAGTGCAGCTTTAATATCCCTGTCACACTGAAGAACAGACACTGAGTTTTGTAACAACATTCACATGAATTACTGAGTGATGAAGGTCTGCTCACTGCATGTAAACGTGCTTCACTCCAGCATCGTCATCAGTTTATCACTCTCAGGATGTCCTGAGTGAACTGAAGCTTTCTCTGTAGTTTCATGAGCTCATGTGTTAATATAATCGTTGATCATTAGAATAGTAAACACACAGGGTCTTCTGAGACTCGTCCTGCTCGAGGCTGTGTGAACGAAGCAGGATGAGAGAGACACTTATGACTGGCTGGATTAATTAAACACAGTGCTTTGGGATCATAGATAAGCTTTACAGAGACTCATTGTTATCTGCAGCCGATCGCTGATGTCATCACCGAGCGTCACATGACTCACACACTCGTTATCAGTAATGACAGTGATTCCCACCACTCCCACATTTCTCTTTCATTACTCCTCCTGTAATTAATCAGCAGAAACAATACAATACAGCTATTTCTGTGATGCGCAGCTGAATTTTTTTTTTAGGGGTTACAGAAATTAATACTTTTATTTAGCAAGGATGCTTTAAATTGACCAAAGGTGATGATAAAGACATTTAGAATGTTACAAAATACTTCTATTTCGGATAAATGCTGTTTTTCTGAACTTTCTATTCATCAAAGAAACCTAAAAAAAATATATATATATACTTGGCTGTTTTCAACAAATAGAGAGCAGTTATTTTAAATAGTAAAAATACTTCACAATATTACTGCTTTTGCTGTTAAAAGCATCAAATAAATGCAGGCTTGGTGAGCAGAACATAATACTTAAACAAAACAAAAACCAAAACCAAAAAAAATCTTTTTCACATTAACAAATCCATCATGATGTTAAAGCAGCATATTTACACATGCAGGAGTGTAAAAGAGAGATTTTCAGATTGTCACATCCCTCCAGCAGATGTCCGTCTAAACTAACAGGATGATGTTCGCTCTGATATCAGAGGAATCTATAGATCAGTCCTGAGCTGTTCATGTTCAGCAGCGCTCCAGACGTGTGTGTGTGTGTGTGTGTGTGTGTGTGTGTGTGTGTCTGAGCTTGTGCCAACATCAGTGCAGCTGTACAGATAATCAACTACACAACGCTGGAGATGTTGCTCTGCTGTGCATTTCTTCTGCTGTAGATGTGTTTGCAAACACACATGAACATGATGAAGAAACAAACTAATCTCGCTGAGGAAGAACTAGTTAAGAGTGTTGTTTTATTTTTTATATGCAGTTTGTGAATCAAATGGTATTGATATTTTATTTATTTGTTGATTTGCTTCCAGGTGAAGAGTCTCTCTCTCCGTCTCCAGGTTTCTCTGATGAATTGCTTGTCGCTGGCTAAGCACAGGCAGTGATAGATGGCAGAGCCAGAGGATTGGCTTTCTGTCCTCTTAGCGTTTCTGCAGCAGCTTCTTCAGTCACGCAGCACTTGAGCAGATTTACATAGCAGTAATTTACCCTGAGCGCGCGGTAAACAGCTCAGATTTACTGCTGCTCACTGGATTACACTTGAACACTCATTAGATTCCCTCCAGGACCAGCAAACCGAGACCTTATTTGAGCGGAAGAGAGGAGGGAAAGACGAGCGCAAACAGAGCAGATTTCATCACGTTATAAAGAGATGTGCTTTCATTCAGCTGCGTCAGTCTCTCGGTGGCTGATGCTATATTCAGGCCGTTCCATAAACAAAAAAATACTTTTCAGAAACATAATTTACTAGTTTTACTTCAGTACACTAGTTTATGCGTAGAGAGCGTGTGACACACATTTCATCACCAGCAGCAGGCGAACAGTATCCGGATGAGTTTGTATTTCTGGTGAGACTCTGACTAACTCTTGGAGAGAAACAGCACAAGCAATAGAAGAAGATTACACTTTCTAGTGCACTGTCTGGTGTTGAGCACCAGTGTTCATGCATTGTGTGAAGCACAATCAGATAGACCAGAGGAGCACGATCAGATAATCAATCAGTCTAGCCCACCTGGAGCTCGTCAGCTAATCACCTTAACAAGCACAATACAGGTGTATATATATATACAGCCAACTTACCTCTCTTCCAGCATCCCACCTCCACCCCAACACCTCACTCATAATCTAATTTCATCCCATTCTTGAGATGGGGGAGGGTTCTCTGAGTTCAGGCTCTATCCTGAGCTTGGAGCCCTCCCTCCGGACAGCACGCCAAATATGTTACTAATTGCTCTACCATATTATGTTATATATGTTATATATTAACTCGTGAACTCTGATTTGTGTTTATTGGTGTTTGCATGTAAGCTGCGGTGATGTCATCAGTTCTGCAATGAGAAGTGGAGCGTCTCTCTGTTTGTCTCCGTCTGTGATCGGGATGTAGGTTGAGTTTCTCACCTAATCTCTGGGATTTCTTCAGGCGAGTGTCTAGAGACTCGTCTGATCCTGTGAGAATCACTCGCTCTTCTTTGAACATCTTGAACAGAGACGCAAGACGGACTGCAGATGAGTGCGTCAGACGACACTCACACACACACACACACACACACACATAGAGACACACAGACTTAATGATGTAGAGTTGTTGATTTTGTTCTGTGTGTTTTGTTTCTCGTGTTTTGTGTTTAGTATTTTTTGGAAATTTCTCCGGTTTGCTGTTGCTCTTTGTAATTTCTTTCTTTCTTTTCTGTCTTTCTCTAATCCAGAGTCTAAAGACAAACCCGACTCCTTTCTTCTCCAGACAGAAGATAAGAGGCTTTGGGGGTCTGACTGTCGCATGACTCACTAATGCTCATATATCTCATGATTGAGCACACAAACCTACACAGCATCGCTGACATCCACGGCAGAAGCCAGTCTGACGGCAAGAGCCACTTCACACGATAAGAAGCTTACAAGGAAAACAAGAGTTTGTTTAATTAGAAATGAACAAGGAAAAGTTAATCAAAAATCCCTCTGAAGCACAACACAGATGCATCTGTTCTCTTCACACGAGGACCTGAGGCTACGTCTACATTAACCAGGATACCTTTGAAAACCAAGTTTTTGTTTTAAAATGCTCTCCATCCACGCTAGTGTTTTCTCATCCACACTGAAACGTCAGAAAACTTTAAATTCTCCTTACTGCGCATGTGTAAAACCTCATAAAAGCTCACTGAGACGTACAAGCATGATAAGTTTTCACACAATTCTTCTGACAGGATCATTTTATTTACAGAAAATATCTGATCATTCACTGACGCCTCTATGTCACACTCATGTTTGATCTAAAACACAACTGCCCTCATGTTTTGCCACAGGACAGCATGTCATATTTTTAGGAGAGTGATATGAGAAGTGTGTTTGTAGCAACAGTGTGAAAGTTGAAAGCACATAACAGGCACAAGATTGGCAACAACAGATATCTATTGGTCACTTAATTTGCGTCACATGGCTTAATATGCATCATCGTTTTCAAAAGCCTCATTTTTTTTTTTTTTTTTTTTCAAGTTTTTTTTTAGCATAATTTTTTACAAAGCAGAAATTCATGTCTGAGTGTGGTGTCTAGGTGTGGACGGAGAGGAAAAAAACATGCATTTTCAATTGAAAACGTATTAGTGGTTTCTGGTCTATTTTAAGCACTGAGTGTATTGGTCACTATAATGGATCATTGATCACTGGTCGGTGTTAACCAAACTCTCCATAATTGTGTTACGCTCTTTGATCTTCTTCAGAACAACTTTGAAGAAATGCGTTAATTTAAGCATCCAGTGACTAAGACAGAGCAGGCTTCCAATAATTAAAACCAACCACTGTTTCTAAGCCAGAAACACTCATTGGAAAACAACTTAGTAAAACAGTAAAATCTCAGACATTGTAAACGCACCAATCAGACTGTAGCTTGAAATGTAAGAAAGCTCTTGCCATGTTTCTGTCTGATATTGATTGGACCAGTGCTTGTCAACTGGACCCAGACTAATCAGAGTTTATCTATTATACAAAGGTAAACACAATTACCATATTGATTTAGTCAATAATTAACCAAACGAAACACACTAAGTTCTTCCTGGCTGTAAGCGAAGCTGTATTTAATATCGTCTGGATCTTATTCTCTTTTATTTCGTGTAGTTTTGTTTTTGCGAATAGGCTCATGTCAAAACTTCTTGACATATATCTGATTTAATGAGCCTCTAGAGATGAATTTAAACCAAAACAACGTCATAGTTTTGTCTTTGAAATCATCAACAAACGAAGTGGAAAGTGTTTTTCAGTGTTGATAGCAATATTTACAATGATGAGCCAAAACGTTATGACCACTCACAGGTAAGGTCAATATTGTAAATCGTCTCCAAACAAGCTCACATGTGAAAGTCTGGACAGTTTATATGGCAAATGAACAATCAGTTCAAGTAGTCAGTGTGTTGGTGCAGGAGAAGTGGACAGGAATATAGATCCAAAGGACTTAGACGAGGGCCAAACTGTATTGGCCAGACAGCCACAGTCCGAGCGTGTCTGAAACAGTGCTCCCGGTCAGCATTTGTGAGAAACTACGAACAGTGGTCTGAGGAGGGACAAACCACAAAATGTTGACAGCGTGTAGAGCAGGGCTGTCCACACCTGTTGGAATGGAGGTCTTACGTGTCCAATAAGTCCATCATATTTAAGCACTTAGCCACACATCAACACGTCACTGTGACCTCTCAACTCTTAGTGAAGGATTTTAGGTCAGTGTCTCTACTCTCTCTGCCCCCTGCAGGACACTTCAGGAAGTTTTCATCAGCACATTCATTTCATTTTATTCTCTATTCTTCCCCTCTGTGTGTCCTTCTTTGTCCTCTTGCAGTCTCGACACACTTGACGAACAGAGAGTTCGTTCTCTTGGGCTCATTTGTTAGGACACAAACAGAATAAAAGAAACAAGGCTTGTGTGCCAATCGAGAATATGATAAAGGTTTTAAATGTGTCCTGTAACTAACTGTGTGACTCCAACTCACATACACATTAATGAAAACAAATGAAGAAATGCATTTAATAGTAGATTTTTTACATTTCTTAAGAAAATGTAGGGGGCGTTTGCCTGAATTGTTCATGAACACTGATTCATTCAGCAATTAAACACCAGACTGATTGATTGAGCTTTAGCTTCATTTGGATCTGTTTTCTTTGGCAGAAAAAAAAGTTACTATTGTGTTTAAAATGTATCGATTTTTTTCTTCACTTTCTCTGTAAAGTACAAATACTATATGCATTCTCTTAAACCTGCATATGAGCTTTTATTTAATGTCAACTACTCATTTATCGTGAGAATATAGCTGTGAACAGAAAATGATTCACACTGTAACTTCAAAATTAAAATGTAATTCCACATATATAATTAGTTTTTGCAGCTGAATGTCAGATTTACCTACAGAAGTGATATAACATGTATTAATGCAGAGAAACACTGCACTGTCATTGTCATGTGCTGCAAAAACTTCTTCCAGTTCATCAGTGAAAATGCGTTGTCATGACAACCAGATACAGTTTGTTGAAGCTGACTGGCTGAAAAATAGTTGTACAGTGTGAACTGGTTTATGAGTTAGGAAATAAGCCGTTTATCATAGTCCCTGAATAACCTCAACATTTGAGATGCTGAATCAGTCCTCAGACTCTTTCTGTTCATGGGGTTTGTTTACTCCGGAGCTTTCAGCTCTAAACACTAACCCAGTGTTTACTCTGATTCGGGTCTCTTATGTAACCCAGAGGTGTGTGTTACGCAATCAGCCAATATTAATTTTTCATAGCATGTTTCTTTGAAGTCACTCTAATTGGCCGTTTATGTGTTTTGTGGTTTGTGTCAGGTGTTCTTCGGGCCGTTCGGTGTCACTGATGTGGGAACATGGGAAACGGTGCAGCGTAGCTCTGCTTCATCGAGAGCCTTGTCTGAATGAAACACAAAAACCATTTCATCATGGCTTTGCTGAACTCCTGCTGCATGCGAAGTGCTCAGATCACTGATACAGGTGATAAAGTGTGCATATCCCATCTGACAACACTTGTTTGTTGATAAATAAAACTCACTTTCACTGCACAACTCTGGACTAGTCGCATTTTGCAACAGTTTCTTTGACTGAATTTGTTCTGACTGAACATTGTTAATGGTCACTCTGGAGACACTGCAGACAGCCGGCTCTCTTTGAATATTCTCTTGCATATGAGAAACAACAAATGTCAAATGCTCAGAATAAAACAGTGTTTGAACAAACCATTTATCAGCCCAAAAGATAGTGTCGTGTGAACGCAGAAACTGTCTTTCATAACAAATACCATTTTAATTTATTGACCAGATTGGGACTGGGCAGTCTGACAATCTGTGACCCTGGACCACAAGACCAGTCATAAGGATATATATATATATATATATATATATATATATATATATATATATATATATATATATATATAATTGAGATGTATACATATAATAAGTGGTATAAATAAGCTCTCCATTGATGTATGGTTTGTTAGGATAGGATACTAATTGTCTGAGATACAATTATTTAAAAATCTGGAATCTGAGGGAGCAAAAAAATCTAAATATTGAGAAAATCATCTTTAAAGTTGTTCAAATGAAGTTCTTAGCAATGCATATTACTGATCAAAAAATATGTTTTTATATATTTACAGTAGGAAATTTACAAAATATCTTCATGGAACATGATCTTTACTTAATATCCTAATGATTTTTCTAATAAAATAAAAATTTATAATTGTGACCCATACAATGTATTGTTGTCTACAATACAAATACCTGTTGCTACAAATATACCTGTGCTACTGATGACTGCTTCTGTGCTGCAGGGACACATATGAATCATGACGATAGTATAAAGTGTATGTCGTTAAAGATTTTGCTATATTTTTATTTTGCAGTATGTAAATATATCTGCTTATGCTTTAGCCTACTGCTCAAACGTTTAATGTTTTTAAATATTAGCAACCGCTTAAGATCTTTCACTGTAATACACTGTAATTCAGACTGAGGTGGCATTGTAAAACATCTGACCTGAATCAGATTTAGGACACCAATGAAAGTGTCCCAAATCAGAATATAAAAGATTAGATTCCATGTGGTGTGAGCTGGTTTTCACATTTTAATAATAATAATAATAATAATAATTGTGCCCCGTTTTCCTGCAGTCTGAACGTAGCCATAGTTAGAAACTATGTACCTATGTATAGTTAGAGACTATGTATGTCATTAGGGTGAGTGCAATCCATAAAAGTGTGACTGGGGTGGCAATTTTGATCGATTTATTAACAATGAGCAAATTAAAAAACACATCGTTTCCATAATCACCAGCACAGTCTACCAAGAGCAGTGCAAATTAGCGTCACAAACAAGTAGACCTGATGAAAGTCTAGAAGACAGAAAAGTTTTTTGGGTGAACTATGGGGACATTTGGCCCTCATGATGTAGGGAACACCAGAACACACACACACACACACACACACACACACACACACACACACACACGTGCCAATCTGCTCTTGATTTGAGGATTGTTGGCAGCAGCTGTAGTGAATATTAACTGTAGATGTATTGCTGTCTGTCATATGAAGGTCCAGCGGATGTTGCCTCAAAGTCAGAGGAGCGAAGAACATAAAGGTCTCAAGCTGTTGATATTCAAAACACAACCGAAGATGAATATTGTGCGGATCAGAGCGAGTCGTGCAGGTCGATCATGTCGAGTCACGCATTTCATATATTTTAATACAGTCAGACTAGGTGTCGTGTCTTATGAGAATTATTGGCTTATTCTCTGTTCTGTGAATCATATTTAACTGTGTAGGAAGAGAAGATAAAAGTCTATGATAAAAATAAGGAAAGCGTGGGAACGGCGTCCGCTGGGATTGTGAGCTGTATTATTCTGGAGCGAGTGAGACACGTGTGTGGTGATGTTTGATTAGTTTTATTAGCGTTACACACTTCATCAGTCTGGATTCTGGATTCTGGATTCTGCTCGACCCGATGACCTGCTGTCGAAACTAACTTCATTCAGCTTATTACAGCTGTCAGCTGAAACCTTAATAGATTACTTGAACTTTGCATTAATTACTTGATGTTCCAGTATATTCATCAAATTTAGTCTCTTAAGATCTAATGTCCTTCAAAGATATTATTGTGTCAGATGAGTAAATCATCGAACAGATCAAAAAGTCATTATGTTATTACCGATATTAGTGTTTAGTGGAATATTACAGTGTTTTTTGCATCTATACACATGTGAATGGGTGTGTCTGTTTGCTGTGTCTAGTCTTGCTGTTTTCAGCATTTTAGTTGATAACTTAGTCAAACGCATCTGCTTTGATCGATTCTGTTACACATGAAGATGGCATTTAATGCACGAGGAGTTAGACAAAATGTAGTCTTTGCATTCATGTTGCTATCATGCAATGAATGTTTTATATAATCTTAAACACTTTTGATCACGTGTCTCTGAGAATGTCAAATGATGTCAAACAATCAAATAAAATAGTAAACTTATATTCCGCAGGAGTCATTCATACAGGTTTGTACTGACATGATGACACAATGATTGTTTTTGGATGAAGTTTCCCTTTAAAGGCGCTGTGGAGTCTCAGATCTATTAGTGCGTTTAGAGATGATGATGAAAGACTCTGGAAATCAGCCGCCAGGATTGTGTATCTGATTATATCTGCGAGAGATCCGTGATTCTGGCTCACACTGAAACCGAATCCACAATTATTGTGTTCTACTAGAGCGTTATGAAACCGTTGATGGTCATGAGACTTCAGCATTTCGTGATGTCATGACTTTGTAAACAAAGTGTGAGTAGTTTGAGACGCTGGTGTTTTATGGGCAGTTCTATCGGGCATCTGTGCGTAAATCAGAGGCCCAATCATTAAGAGCGTCGAGTGGCGTCATGTTAAAATCGAAGGAAAATAAACTACGGCCTGACGGTAATAAAGCATCTGTTGGCCTTCACCGAGCGATTCAGTCATTACTCACACACATAAATAACCACCAGTCCAGTCGCTCGTCCAGCGTCCTCTTAAAGAGCCCAGACACAGAGTCTGTACATTTAGACTAGTTGCAGTTACCATTAACCCCCTAAATAAAATACATTCTGTAGCTTTCAAGCCTCTTCTGTGTCTGTGATCATGCCAACAGTATTAATCCAATGCATCTTACAGTAAACTACTTTTTGAAAGTATATTAATGTACATATCTAGAATGTATGTTTTGCTCTATAACATACGAGTAGTTGTCTGATATTGATTTTTCTTTAGCTGATGCCAGTAACTAGAAAAATGTTTCTGTTTGCCGTTGACTGATATATAAATGTAATATACAATTTTTAATAATAGCGATGGAGAATCAAAAGCACAATATGTATTCAAAATCATCCAAAGATATGGTTATTGGCTGCCACCAGTAATCTCAAAACAGTCAAATATTGGCTGATTTGTTTTGAAATACACTGCTTCTTCATGACACTTTCTGAGTGAAATGTCCAGTGAGGGGCACTGAAAGCGTGTTTACTTTGATCTGAAACACATGAAAATGAACATGGCTATGCTTTATTATTATTATTATTATTATTTTTTTTTTTTACGTATCACTGCACTTCCGAAAATAAATGTCCAGTGAGTAGCGCTAAAACAAAAATGTCCCATCATTTTGAAAATAATGTATCTACGGTAAACCCCACCTAAAACATAAACGATAAAGCAAAGTCCTGATAAAAACACATTCTCTGAAGCAACATGCCATTTTCTCTTGCTTCTATGTGTCTCTAAGCACGTTTATTGTGACTTGTGTTTGAGGAAACTCGTACGCAATCGCTTCACATCACAAGTGCAATGCTGCACCAGGTGTGCTACCGAGCAAGTTTACCATGTCAGAAAAGACAGAAATATGGAGCTGGATATGTGATGCAAACCTCAAATAAAGTTGTTATTTTACAAAGCATGCACTATGTCAAAAGTGTTCAGCTTATAACATAGTACTGTACAAGGAGACACATGAAAGGAAGTCCTCTATCAATCAATAATCTGACCCTGTAATCATAATTTGTGTAACAAGGAGTAAATGTCTTTGTCTCTAGCTGGAAACTGCAGTGAATTCTATGTATGGGTACTGTTTTTGGAGCTTTGCAAATGTGTAAGTAAATGCAATTTTTTTTTCTCTCTTTTTTTTCTCAGTGAGTCTATTTTCATCACATCCAAGCAATTCAAGCTTCCACCGTTTTTTTTTTTTTTTTTTTTTTTTTTTTAATTGTTAAATGCAATGAATCAGATTCATTTAATTAATAATGTCACACTAGATAAGAAAACAGAAGAATGCATGGGTTCATTTCTCTAAAGTAACACCAGCCCCTGCTTGAGCTTCTTGCCAACGACAGATGGTGCTATCCACCCTTCTCTGATGGGCTCCTCTCCCTGAAGTGCATTACATCATGAAACAGGCCACAGCTCGTGCTTCTGCCACATTGTGTTTTCCCATGCAAAGTGAGAAAGCATGTGGGAGAGACTCAAGATCCCGGCACTGAAGCTGCTAGAAGGTACTGGGGGACCTGACATTTCAGCGTGAGCCGTAGCAGTTGTGTTCGGGTGCCATCTTGAAGACATCTGGAGCTCTTATGCCATTTGATTAAAGAGCAGATTCAAAACAAAACCTCAGAGAAGCTCCTCCGGTGGCTCATCGTGCTCCGAGACGTCTCCTCTTTTCACAGGGCCTCGCTCCGTTTGAGCTTTGGGGAGTGTAGGATCTGATGTTCTCTGCCGTCAGTGAGACCTCTTCGTCTTCCCGTCTCACTCTCGTACATCAATACCTCGTCCCAGTCCTGGCTAGATTGCGGCGAGGGAGAGAGACAGGGACAGGATTGCTGTTGCAGTAGATTCACAGAAGTGTCTCATTCATCATGTCGCCCCTCTGGTCAAATCAAGTGTGTCCCGCGGTGTGCTGAGATACATCTTCACTCGGCCGCGCAGAGGCGGATCATGTAGACGAGGCAGTGCTTAGCAGGGGTCAGGCTCACGGGGCCGAGCCGACCAGGACCACGCTTGACAGAACAGATCATGCAGACGCTTGTAAAGTCTCGTGTCTGTCTTGTTAAGAGGCTTTGATTGATGTGTCCGGCCCAGAGAGCAGGAATATGGATTGTGTCGCCCGGCATCCTGAAGAAACATCTTATATATGCATTAATTGTGCGTGGTTTAATCTGCCAGAATGCATCATTATGGTGTTCGCCCAGTCAGAGTCGATCCTCTCAGCAGTATTTCTATAGAAGTCTGAGTTTCATACATCTGCAGCGGTCAAGATCACAGACTATTGATTTTAAATCCGATGGCTGTTGACGGGATTGACGGTTTGTTTACATGAACTATCATATATATAATTAGACAGATTTTTGTCATTTGATCAAACAGGATGGATGTCTTAGAGAGACACAAACAGCACAAAACCTCCCAGATTTCATCAGATCCACTGATACTGACTGATGTTCAGGGTTGTAAATCGACCTTGACAACAACGACTCGTGACTTGACTTGGAAAGACTCTTATTTTTATTTATTAATTTAATTATTTTTCTGCTTCCAGCATTGCAAAAGGTCACCAGTGTCAATCATGTTTCAGATACAGATGCAGTTTTAACCTAAGCATTTTATTTGTTACAGCAACAGAACTGGAAGTGCTTGTGGCACATGCCTTGAGTCGAAAGACGCCACTTTTAGCTTCAGATATTAACCCTTTTCATTTCTTGTCTGTTTGAAATAAAATTATATTGCATACTATTGAACTGTATACACAGCTGTTCAAAAATTGGGGGTTTGTAAGATGTTTTAAATATTCAACAGTGTGTCTCATTAGGTGTTGAACTCTAAACTACATTCTGTTCAGAGCTGTGAATGAATAATGCGAGCTTCTGCGAGGCTGAAGTAAACTCTTTCTCTCTTTCTCTCTCTTGCCCTTTTGGCCCGTCTGTGGGAATATCGACTGTTCCAGCGAGGATCGTCCCGCAGAAGAGCGGAAGTCAAGTGCGTCTCTGAGATTCTTCCGCTTCTCTGAGTCTGAGGAGCTGCTCGCGGGTGTAATTGGTCTCTTGACATCAGCGCGCGGTCCATTAGCATGTCTTTGAAGCAGCCGACCCACATTAGCTTCTGAAACAAAGGCCTGACAGCAAATGACGATTAGCAAGTGCGTCAGTCATCGCACCTTTAGGCGTGTCTGTGAGGATGGCTCTCGCTGATGGAATCAGCTGCTAATACAAGCCATAATGAGTTCAGAGCTATCTGAGGTCATCACAGCTTTGATGTCTGTCGTAATTAGCGCTGATTAGCAGCCGCTGACTGTGTTTGTGCGTTCAGACACATGTGAACGTGCCGCTTTCACGTGCCACCAGTGTTTCTGTCTGTGTTCACTGAAAACACTTGTTGAATTCAGAAATGCATACTAGCATAGTACTATTCCTCTTATAGAAGGATATGGTGAAAAAGACCCTTTCACAAGACTGTGATGATGCGTTTCAGCATCGTAAATCCTCTTTTTTTTATGTATATACATTTCTAACAATATACTTTGCACTATATCACGCTTGCATCAATTTACAAAAATACTAATTAATGCAGGAAATTTTAAAACGTTTAACGTGAAAAACGCTTAACGTGGCTAAATGCATTAATACAGCATTTTTAAAAGACCAAACTTAGTAAACTCAGTAATAAATCAGACAAGCAAATGAGCCTATAACACAACGCACTTCGAAATACATTATCAAATTAAAAATGACAGAGCAATATAAAAAAAATTATTTAAAATTGCTGGTTATATATGTAGAAACAATATATTTTAAGTTCATTGTGAAATATATAGACTCGATTATGTCATTTGCAGTGCTTCATGGGAGTGGGCGGAGCTAAATATCTTACTGCAACTGATTGGTGGAATTCGCTTTACAGCATCATGGGAAATGTAGTTTTTTATCTTCGAAAACAAACAGGAACTCACCGCCTTCAAAACAGTCCAACAAAGCTGCATACTCTAAACCTCTCTCTCTCTCTCTCTCTCTCTCTCTCTCTCTCTCTCTCTCTCTCTCTCTATATATATATATATATATATATATATATATATATATATATATATATATATATATATATATATCCCAAAAGTAAAACACTTGAAGAAAGTCTGCACACTCCACCAAAGAAGAAGAGATCAACAGAATATGCAGGTCAAGTGTTTCAGTCACATGTGACCTTTGTTAACGCCAAGCTAACCATCTATGTAGCTTTCAATAAATGTAGTGTTTCACCACAAATTCTGCTATTAAACACACTTATTTAACAAATAAGTTGAATTAATAAGAACAGATAAGAATAAAGAACCGATTAACAACCTCAGAGTTCACAACTCATCTGTCTTTAAAAGTTTTAATTAATTAATCAATTAGTTATTGTTAAAAATGAATTTCCTTTGGAGCAAACAAGTGGAGTTTTTACTTCTGGAAGCAAGTGTTGCACTTTATCCAGCAGCTATCTTTTCTGTAAATCATGTGCACATCTGTGGTCCAGAGCATTCTGGGAAGTTGTTGGCACAGATGTCAGTCTTCTTCATCGCCGACTCGCTCTTCTCCTCACACGTCCTTCCTTAGGAGGAGAAACGCTGTAAATATTCAGCAAAGGTGTTCCAGGTGAGGAAAGTGTTAAACACCAGCCAGCACACCTTACATGTGATAGCACTGATTGCTAATGTAAAGAAAACATTTGCTCTCACATTTGAAATTCATACAAGATCGGGAATAGAGTACAACATAGGGCCTAAAACTTTATGATAAATTCATGTGGCAACATGTCACTTTTTTGTGTGTGTGCAGGTTCTAATGTTTGTACAGTACTACAAATCTGAAAGCTTCCCTATTGTGTGCTTGCACGCTTTCAGGATGAAAAAACACAGGTTTATACATGCAGCCCCTGAACTGGTGTTTATTTGATTGGATCCAGACTCTTGAGAGCCTTTAGTGCTGTGACTCCTGAATGTATGCAGACGTGTTGATGCTGAGTGTTTGTGTGAATGTGAAACTAAAGCTCTGTGTCTCCGACTGTCAGACGAACATCAATAATTCAAGAGTGACTGTAGAGAACAGCTTTTAATTGGCCACTTCTCTCACTCTCAGTGTGTAAAATCTCTCCAAAGAGCACAATTACATCAGACTGATGTCGTCCGGTTAACAAAACCTGACCTGCCTTGAATATTTCATACGCTGAACGAAACGTCTTGTTTTGTGGCTGTGCTTCAGTGTTTGGCTGCTGAATGCGTGTGCTTATTAATGATGGAATATAATCAGATTCACCATGCTTTCTATTTGTCCATTAAGTGTCCTGAAAATCATTGTTAGATTTAGTTTCTTGAGTTTATTGAGTATAAAAATGTGTTCGGAGATGTTTCGTAGTGTCTTCTATACAGTTGGTACGTTTCATTCATTTCCATCAATCCGTCAAACTGTCATCCCTCGCTTGTGTTTATTACAAACTTTATGTGGCATTAAAATACTTTAGTAAAAACATTTGGAGGATGAAGGTGCTTACTGTTTTCTTTTGTTGGAGAAATGAAAAAGTATAAAAGACATTGTTCATTATGGCATTTTGGCCAGTTTCTAGGCCCATTCAACATCACTAAAAGGTAAAGTAAAACATAATTAGTCTATAGTGTAATATTTCAGGAAATGCTCCTCTCTAGGCTTCATTTCTCTAGCAAACAACGAGCTGTAAACACTGATGACTTGCCTGAGGTAAATGAAATGCTAAACGACATTTTGTTTACAAGCTGTTTTATTGGCATCTTTCCACGGTTGGGTTGAAACACAGATTGAGTGATTCCATGAGGCATGAGATGTTCATTCATGTTTATTTCATGTTAAACTAGTAGTACAGAGGAAGGATGATCTGTCTCTCAGGTGTTTCTTCTGCTCGTCTCTAATCTCAAGGGAACTCAACGGTTCACTCAAACTCAGCATCTTCTGCTCAAACACCTGAGCACCAGCTTGCCTTGTTCCACCCATTAAAGCCACATAAAGGAACATAACAGAAGATATTTTGAAGAATGTGTCATCATTTTTTGTCCATAGTCAGTGGTTCAGCTGTTTTTATTCTGTAATAATAATAATAAGTGTTATATGAGTGTTCGGCCCTGTGGGCTTAAACACACACACATTCACACTCAGCAATTTTTATCATAATTTCACTAATCATAAACATTTTCATGACAGTGTTGTTTCTCTCAGATCTATGGATTCAGTTTATTGTTTTCATCATACGATAAAACATTTAAACAATATTTTGTCTGATTTCTTTGCTTTCTAAGGTGAATTTCACAGTCACTCCACCTCCCTATACTTCAGCTTTATCCCAGACATTTACTTTATATATAATATATAATATTTGTAATGATAAAGAGCTGTAAAATAAATGTGGCGAGCAGCTGAGATCAATTAATCACTCTTTTGGGAAAGATCTCCATTTGATCTGGATTCTGGCCTGGAGAAACAATAGAGATATTACAGAGATTGTCTTCTGTGATCTTTGGGATGAGAAACACGACTTCTAACGGCCAATATATATCTTATTTTTTTTAAACTTCATAAATAAGTAAGCAGGGCTTCTTTATGTACGGTTGTGAAGTGGCAGGAGTTTCATTCTAATGCAAACATCTATCAGCGCTTGAAACCGAAGACAGACGAGAAGATTCACATTCAGAGTCTGAATCTAAAAATGGCTCAGTATTTGACCCAGCTGCTGCATTATTGAGCTTTGAGCGACATAGTCTTCTAGATTTTGATATATAATTTAACGCATGTTTAAACGCAGTTGGTTTGTCTCAGTAATGCACATAAGTGATGTCAATGTTTAATCAGACAGTAAGCACATCTTTTATGAAGTTTTAATTCAAGCACAAGACGGTGTACTCCAGAGAGCTTTTGACTGAAGTCAAGATTTCGTCCAAACTTCCTCGAAAGTGAATTAATGCAAGTGTCATGAGGCAGCTGGAGGCCGAAGAGAGACACAAAAGAATGACATCACAGGATGTGACTGAGAAACGCGCTCAAGCACTTCCTGTTTTCTGTCCTACTTCTGTCAACCTCGTTTCCAAACCACACACGCCCAAAACACGCTTTATTTTTGCCTTCCTTTTTGTTCTTTCATGAGAAGTTTTGCTGCATGTCAGATGTGCTTTGATTGTGGAAAACAAGCTTTAATTCCCGACGGAAGCGTGGGAACTGTGTGGGACGGAAGCCGTTCTTTCTTTCTGTCTTTCTTTATTAGCAGCAGGATCAGACGATGATGGCACGCATTAAGACGTAAAACCAGCAGTTTGAGAAATGGTGCTTCAGGTTAGCTGTTAGCGAAGCCCGTCCAGCGCAAGTGTGCTTAAAATATCAATAATTACGCACACAAGCCTTCAGCTAAATGGCATTGTGAAAGACTAATCCAGCTCCGGTCTCATACTCGCTGGGTTTCTGCCAATTAGTGATACGTCAAACTCTCTGAAAAGCCTCCAACGTTAAACAAACGACCGGTGGGAAGCTCATTTCTCCTGAGACGCAGGACGATGCTGGGAGAAAAGTTTGCTCTGTTTTGCTGACATGTTTTATAAAGGTACGGCGAGTTAATAATAGAGTGTGTCCTGCACTCGGCTGGAGCGAGATGTTCTTTCTGCTTTCCTCGAATAGATTTTCTCATTTAATTCATCCTGGAGTGGAAGCCAGTAACTTGCTTTCGCAGCTCTAGTTTTCAGATGCCTTTGTGCTAATTGCGTAAACGGCGTGTGGTGAGATGCATGCGTCTGATGCAGTGTGGGTTTGAGACGTCACTGCATGATTTATATTCACAGGAGAATTAATTCACTGTTCAGTTAAACAACTACACAGGTAGATTTAGGTGATCAAAAACACATCGTTTTGAAATGTTCCTAAAATGTTCAAACATCCAATTTTCTGGTCATGATTATGTTATTTGTAGGTTACTGAATTTATTTTCACCAAAGTAAATAAATAAATAAATAACGTTAGAACTTTAAAATGCCCAGTTTTCTTCTTGTAATTAGAAAGTTATTTGTTTAAGACAGATACAAATGCTGGCTTCGCTGCATACCCCTACTCTTTAATATATACTTGTATACACATGATTGGCCCCTTGACAAACCACGGATCCCTAACCCCGGTGACCTGAACCATGGTTATTTCTCAGTGGCACTCCAGACGCGACACAGATATGCAGGAGTCAGAGGTAATAACAGGCCGGACTCAATCTGACGGCTGATGTTCAGGAGCTTTTGGATTCATGGCGTGGAGCGGCTCGTATCGCAGGAGCCATCGTGACACAGGGGACGCTGGAGGCGCAGTAATCAAGCCGCTGTCCATCCCAGAGATACACAACTCATCCGGTGTGGACTCTGACTGATAACCCGTCCGCCCGGAGATCTGTCACAGGAACACGACGAGCCCTGGCCTCAACACACCCTCCGATGGGCCGCTGCAGATAAGCATCGCTTCATTAATTGCACATAATGCATGACGACGGAGGATCTGCCAGGTTTTTCTGCCATGATAAAAACGAGCAAATCAGGCTGGATGTGCCTAACAAATCGCAGCTGCTGTTTTTTCTCTTCGCCTGGTTAGCAAGTGACAAATATCCCTCCGTCTCGACCGCCGCCGCAAATGTCAGCCGCGCTTACATCTACGGCAGCATTTATTAAAGTGTTAATTAAACGGGGTGGCAGGATGAAGAAGGACAGAGCATCTGCGGTAGTTTGTCAGGACGTCCGTCTTCACCTGGATCAGAGTTAAGGCTTCGGAGCGCCTGCCGTTTACTGTCTGCGTTCTCAGTAACGCTCAAATTGAGCTCGAATGCTCTGATATGTTTCCTCGCTGGTCACTGAGGCTCAGAGCTGTTGTTTTCAGCTGCCAGAAACATCAGTGATAAATGTTGCTTTGATCTGTGAAGGAGTTTCTATAATCAGACACCGTGAGGGCTTTAACTCTCATAATGCATTCATGATCTGTACGCTGTTTTCATATTCTGGGTCCATCTGGGCCTGAAGAAACATCATTTTATAAAATAGTCACAACTTAATATTTTTAAACTAAAACCATATCATATTTGATAAGCAACTTTCCATTAATAAGTGAAATGTGAATAAAAATTAATGTCACCACGTTATTACCATGTTATTACGTTATTATAACATACTCAGAGAATTACCACTATTAACCCCATTATAATTAGTTATTTTATTAAATTTATAACTCATGATAGCGCAAAAACAGTACTTTTTTTTTTTCTAACAAAACCTCAAAACAACAGAGATATTACTCATTTTGAGTTCAAACTAAATACAATTGTTATAAGCCTGCATAAAACTAATCAATTTATCATGGTGCATTAGTTCATTAAGAGACATTCATGTTCATGTTCATCAACAAAACTGAGCTAAATGCTAAAGGCTAAATATATTTTTTTATATAAGTTTTTGACACTAATATAACTTCATAAATCATTTTACAAAAAGTGTTTGTGACACCTAATGGTGCTCCATATATACCCGGGTCAAAATGACCCAAACACAAAATGAATAAAATTTGTATATTTATTGAAAAAAAAAAAAACGAATAATATATAATATAATATATATTTATATTGAGGGTCATAATGCATTTGCAACATTGTTCCCTTACTAAAACTATGCTCTTTTTTTGTTGTTGTTTTTTATTGTTTTTTTTTTTTTAGGTCAAAATGTACTCAGAAGCATTATGAGAGTTAAGAACAATTTTAGCATTGGGATAATTCTCCGCCAAGACAAAGCGAGTTCTCAAAGAGGCAATCCAACAGAAGAATATATCTTGTGGTTGTGCTGAGATTTGGGGGATAAATCGGGGTGTGAGTGATTTCGTTAGCGTCTGTCTCTCATCTCTTCATTAGCACAGATAGCATGTTTCGCACCAGCCAGGGAGAAAACCACACTCACGTTTATTATTAGACGTGAGAATCCATGCAGCTCCGTCAGCTGACAACACCACCATCCTCCAAATGCTAATCAATGCTTCTGTCATACACCTTCATAGGCAAACATCCCTTTGTTATGAGAGAAGTTTCTGCATTGTTCTGTCTGACACAGGTTTGTTTCGAGAGAAGGGATTGTGGGTAAGTTGATCCGTGGTAACTGATGGTTATTCTGTATGCCGCCATCAGGAGGCACGAGAGACAGACGGACAGATGAGAGATTCCTGTCCACAAACAGTGTTGAAATGTGTTCAAGAGCTTGGATGGCATAACATGACGCTATGAGTGTTTTCACAGGGAGCACAAAAACTGGTGAGATGTCGATGAACTCTTCTATATTGCATTCATTATATGAGTTCAAAGAAAGAAAACTGAGAGGGTAACAGTGTGGAAGATTTTGCTTAAATGAAGTAGACTCTCAGTAGGGTGCAGAAGGTTTGGGACACATGCTGGATTTCCATAAAATATTTGTTTAGGTTTTCCCCCTAAAATAACTTGGGTAACAGGGTTAAATGTTGACTTGGGTAATAGGGTTGAGAGCCAGTTTAAAATCATGTTGGGTTTTTGATAAAGGAATCAGAACATGTGGATCTGCCTACAAAAAATATCATGACTGCAGCGCTTTATTCTGTGATCCAGAGCAGAAACTTTTTTTTTTTAGGATTAAACTTGATAAGCGCTTCCTCTCTCCATCAATATTTCCAACAAACAATACGTAATTTAAGTATCAGCTTTTCCTAGACATTCCTCAACACAATCCAAACACAATGCACCATAGAAACCCAAAAATACACATTCGAGTTCATTCATTTAAAGCTGGAATACAGTACAGTAACAATACAGTACAGCAAAAGCAAAAATTATTCAGGCACCAAATGTAAATTTGGATATATATATATATATATATATATATATATATATATATATATATATATATATATATATATATATATATATATATATATATATATGTGTGTGTGTGTGCTAGTGGGTGCAGGACAATATAGTTAATTTATGTAAGTGAGGATAGCAAAATAAACCCAAAAATTCTTCAGACAGTGGACTACCAGTAAAATTGATACAAATTTGGGACAATTTTTTTACACTTTGACCTGACAATGTATGCTGTAGTGTTTTTTTTTTTTTTTTTTTTTTTTTTTTAATGCAAGCTTTTTACTTCACAAACTGAACAAAATTAGGCATTGCTTGGTAACTGGTTGAGCTAAACTGATATTCTCTAATTGTGTTCTTAAATTTAATAAACTGACAGCTATTCAGCCGAATTCATTACGTACCTTTCTATCAAAGTTAACTGATATTATCAAGATCAGTTTGTTCTGACACAGTTTAACTCTGAGTTCTTCTCATATTGTATTACCATTTTCTAAACTATAGAGAATAAACTGTGTTAATGTGAGAAATGTTGAAGGTGACTGAATCAGTTTTGGTTTGACTGTATAATACATAACGTGTAATATGTTGTTGATGCTTAGATGCATATTGTAATGCATACTTAACTTTATCAAGCATTATGATAACTGCAGCATGCCATTGCGTATTCTAATGCATCACATTCTTTCAACATTTAATGATGAATAATGCATGAATATGTAGTGTAGAAGTGATTACGCATTTGATGCACAGACAGGCGTTAAGTGAAGTACGCGCTCATTGTTTAAAGCCACCCAGAGTCAGGATCACACACACTGCAGTGGATCTGGAGAACACACATCCTGTTGGTTTCCAGTTTAAACTAAAGAACGCTCCACAGGTGGCCTTTCTTGCGCACGATGCACAGGGTATTTTTATTATCGCGCTGAGCGTCTGTCGGAGTCGCTGCACCTGCACGAGGAGCTTCGCTTCGTCTGGAGTCCTGCAGCCTCCATACTTTCACATCTCACAGAGTTATTTTTAGTAAATGGATTCTGCTGCCGCGGCGCGAGCACCAGTGTGTGTTTCAGTTGGAAGGCGCGTGTCGGTTTGGGAGTGTGTGTCGCTCCCGTGGGAAATAAAAGCTCCCCAGTGCTGACACGGGCTTAGCGGATACTATTGATCACATCCAGGATGGGCTGTAACCGCTGGAGATCCTGCACCTGGCCTGCTGCATTTTCCATCACAGCGCAGATATTAATTGATGGATCACAAGGATCATTTGAACACTGACAATAATACACAGATGAGCAGCGTATGTCAGATCAGTCGTGAGATCTCGTGCGTGTTGCGTAACGACTCACATTACGTCATCGCGACTCACGACTTTATCCTGTCAGAAACCTGCGCCATTTTTCTCGCGGTATAATTACCGGTTCTGCAACGCTGCCTTTTGCCTCCAGAGAGAAGAAAAAAACACAGAGACGCTCTTTTTTTATTTGTATTTTTTCTTGCAACCGCCAGCCTTTGTTTATTGGTCGTTAGGAATTAATCATTGTCAAGTTATTCTTAAGAGCCAAAATAATGAGACAGTGACAAAGTGGCCTCAAATTGCTGCCTCTACATATATATGAAAGAGGTTAGTCTTACCGCGGTAAATGAGCACTGTGACGAAGTAGAAGCACACCATGCTTCATCATATGAAAAATAAATAAATAAATACTATAGTAATTTATAATAAATACTATAGTATTTTCGAAACATACTATAGTATTTTCAAAACATATTATAGTAAGGTGTATTATACTGTTTATATTATAGTTTTTACAACACTTTGTTAATGAATGCTACAGCATACTGTAGTATACTTGTTTCAAATTCATCTGGGCATATCTGTTTATTTAACTTCAGTGTGTGTGTGTGTGTGTGTGTGTGCTGGTATTCCTTACATTATGAGGACACACAAGTACAGTGATACCAATACATTTTGACCTTGTGGGGATATTTTTTCATCCCCATGAAGAAACAAGCTTATAAATCATACAGAATGAAGTGTTGTGATAATCTAAAAATGTTTTGTGTGAGGGGTAGGTTTAGTTTTTTTGGGGATAGAAAATACAGTTTTTACAGTAGAAAAACATTACACTTATAGAATGAACCCATAATGATGGGAATACCAGTTTGTGTGTGTGAGTGTGTGTGTGTGTGTGTGTGTGTGTGTGTGTGTGTGTGTGTGTGTGTGTGTGTGTGTGTGTGTGTGTGTGAGAGCGAGTATTTGTGTGTGTCCTGAGAGGACATGCCAGCTCTTTCTTTATCTCTTTTCTCGACAGTTCCAGCTTCTCTCTCTCGCTCCCATGGGCCTAATTATCCATAAACGAATCGGATGAAAGTAAGGGGGGCTTTCTTGGAGGACGCTGCCCTGTGAAAAAAAGGTAAAAATATAGAGAGCACAAAAACAATCATTTGTGGACGAGGGATGGCCGTAGATTATGAGTCACGCCAGCACTGACGTCACTGACTGCTGGTATATTAACATGCTTTGCACCTGCTCACAACGCTATTTTTACTTTGTTTACAGTGTTTAAACAAGTAAACTAGCCGCCTGTGTTTGGAAATGAACAGGGTTTCGGTTTGACCCCAGTGAAGCTCCCATGCAAAATAAAGTGAGGTGAAACAAGCTTTCCTGTGAAACACAAACTTAATGACGAGTGCTTAAAGGGGTCATATGATGCGATTTTAATTTTCCTTTCTCTTTGGAGTGTTACAAGCTCTTGGTGAATAAAGAAGATCTGTACAGTTGCAAAGACTAAAGTCTCAAACCCAAAGAGATATTCTTTATAAAAGTTAAGAGTCAACCACACCTAAAACACCACGTTTAAAGGTGGACAAGATTTTGTCAAGTAAGACATGTTCCCGGATCAACATTACTGTCCAAAAATATAGACTTAACCCAATCCCTAAACCTAACCCTAGCCATAATTTATTCCTAAAATCAGTGTGAACTGATTAACAAGGGTGTAGAAGCATCTAATCCTGATCATAAGCCTAAAACAGACATTTCCTGAATAGTTGTCTCAATTCTGATTGGTTAATTGGAATGTTGTTCCAGGATCAACGAGGATGTTGATCCAGGGACATGTTGTACTTGGAGAAATCATGATCACCTCGTTCTAACATGCCCCCACATCTCTACGTCACGATGTGGGAAGATTTGCATAACACCGCCCAGATGTTCACACAAAGAAAGAAGGCATAACTTTGATTCTCGCTGTAGTTTTGTTGCTGCCTCACCCGTCATGTCGTATAGACGCTGTGTGTTTCACTGAGAAAGCAAAACTACTTTGTTTGTTCTTCCAAAAGAGGACACAACTAGAAATCAGTGGTTAAGTTGTATTTACAACACTGCTCCAGAACAGTTCAACCCAAATATTCAGATGTGTGCAGTGCATTTTATGGAGGACGATGACTGCTTCCTGTGAGAGTAGCCTACAATGCTGGTGTCTGTTTCTATAAAGTGAGGCATTTCCAACTTTGCAAGGACAGTCTGTCACCTCTGACTTACAGCCTGTAAGTACGTTTACATATTTAAAGAATTTGCCACTGATGATTCAAACGTGAGTTTTGAGCAGTGTAGAGTAGCGCTTGTTTTGTCATTTCTTTCACCACAAATGTAGACATGGTTGTATGTTTATGCGGCGTGATAAACAACACAACGCATAAAAGACAGTATAAGTCATTATAATCAGCAATTATGTCCCCACTGGATGCAACAAATGCCGGGAGACGGCATCACAATATGTTAAGAGGCATAACATTTCCGTCACACGCTTGAGGTATTCAGCCAATCACAACACACTGGATAGCTGGCCAATCAGAGCACACCTCACTTTTCAGAACGATAAGATCAAAGCAAAAATCAAAGTGTTTCAGAAAGGGGGGGGGGGGGGTCATAGAGGAGCAACAATAATGTACATTATGTGGAAAATGTGTTTTTTGAACCTTAAACTGCATAAACACATTTCACTACACCAAATACACAAAATAGTGCTCTTTTTAGCAGCATCATATGACCCCTTTAAATATATATTTATATTTCAGTCTGAAACTGTGAATACACCATTGCAGAGGGATGTGAAAAAAAAAGTAATTTCAAACCAATATGCTGTTATGTCTCTCTACATGAAAAAAAATAATAATAATAATAATTTTGAAGAATTCTCATGCTGAGTCAATTAAGTTCAGTGATAGTGATGAAGAAGCATCAATCATGAAGTCATATTGTACTCGCTTTAATATAAGCAACACTTGTTTAGTAGGGTATCTAATTAAATAAACATGGCTGAATGTAAAAAGAAAATGAGATGAATCCAGGCCGTTTTAGAAGTTCACTGCATGATTCGCTCGCAGCATGCAAAACACTCCAGTTTCACTTCATCAGAAGAAATTACATTCAGAAAACACGCACAGACTCCATCAGCTGTCTAATGAAACTCATACGGGCGGTTGGGCTCTGTTTACTGCTGCAGAAGATCTTCAATAATGGATCCTTCCACAAGACAGAGATGCAGAAATTTCCCTGAACAGAATCTATATTTATGTGCATCTCTAAACCAATCTGAGCTCAAACTGCATGCTGCGGATGCGGGAGGTTCGCTGGTGTTTTCGTGTGACACTTCTGGGTCGCGTCCCTGAAGGAAAGCTTTCCCAGAATCTGGGTCAAGACTTCAGCGCCGGCATCCGAACCTGGGAATTCAGCCTCTGAAATAGGTGTAAAACTCCATCGTCATGTTTTAGATGTGGCTCATTTGAGAAATACTCTTCTGTGAATTATATCAAACCAGTGAACATTAAAACCACGTCTAATTCCCACACGTTCTCATTCTCACATCATGTTTCTCTCTTTCTGTCTCACCCTTTTTTTCTCTCTGACTCAAGACTTGTTTATTTTCTGTCCCAGAAAAGCATGTTTCTCAGAAAATAGAAATGTAGCATAGTTTGAACATCCTGGCATGGTTTGGCTTGAAGCCCAAATGAGGGGTCCTTATTTCTCGCTGGTGTTTCTGCTGGGTTCCTCTCATTTACCCAGAATGCTCACCCTCTTTAAAAGATTTTAACGCCTCAGTGGAGACTGATGAGAGGTTTCACCCAAAAGAGATGCCTAATAATGGAGTCATTTGATTGAGAGCTTGACTGAAGTCTTGGTATTCAATTGATCCAATTGAGCTTGAATAGAAATACATCTCAATCCAATTGGAAGATCTTAAATTGCCTGCACAAAAAAAAAAAAAAAAAAAAAAAAAAATCCAACCTTTAAATTCTGGATTGTTTTTTTTTTTTTGTTTGTTTTTTTGTTTTTTTTTTTTTTTTTTTTTTTTTTTTTTTTTTTTTTTTTTTGTATACAAATTTTAGATATATAAAGTGTTTTATATATGAGTATAGTGTTTTGTTTTGTGTTGTGGTTTTATGTTGCATTCCCTGCAAAAAGCTCCATATTTTAGTTTTGTTGTCATATACAAACATCCTTAAATCAAGAAACATTTTCTTGAGAAGCAAAGTGAGTTTATGATTTTAAGAAAAATCTGTCAGTGGGAAATGAAAACGTTTTCTATTTGAATTAATCGTAAAATTAATACAAATTTTATTATTGTTTTTTTTTATGCAAATGTATCTTGATTTTAGATTTTTTTTTTTTCACGTTTGCACTGGAAAACGACAAAAATACTGAAAGAAAACATTACTTTTTTTGCAGTGTGCATGTAAACGTAATGTGATCTGATTTATGAGAGACTTAAGAGATCCTAACATTACTCACAAATGAAAACTAATTAAGAACTTGTGTAAATCTCTTGAGATATGAAAGACAAACCACCTGTGGTCATGTGTTTGCAAATGTTAAATGACCTCTACATGACTAGCTGTTATATCTGCTTTAATTTGACTGCTAATATTTGAGCTCCACAGCTGTGGCCTAATTCACTCTTCTCTGGCGGCGGATTTAAGGAGGATTCTCGCACTGCCAGAAATGCCTCTGAACCAAATGGCATCGGCGCAGAGCCAAACGGGCCACAGGCGGAGCAAAGCGCAGAAATGCACATCCACCTGAGCACTGGAGCTCCTCGATAACACCTGTTTGCAGGAGCAGAGCAGCGGAGAACACAGAACTCACCGAGAACGCTTAGATAAACACTGCACAGTTACTAGAGTATTCTCTGTGTTTGCTAGGTTGTTGTTACAATAGGTAATTTCTAGGGTGTTCTGGGTTGTTACTATATTAAAAAAAAAAAAAAAAAAAAAATAAATGCTTGGTTAAAAACAACCATCTCTCGGTTATTTGGCAACCCAGTGCTGGTTAAACATTGGACAGAACACATGCTGGGTTATTTTGACCCAGCACCTCGGGTTAAATGTTTGGCCCAACATGCTAGGTTGATTTATTTTACTGAACTATTCTTTAAAAATTACTATATTGCTGGTTAAAATGGGTTGGGAAGTCGAAATCACACACATAATTACTAGAAGTAATAGTAATAATCAAAAAGTGAACATTTATTAATAAGCAAAATATAAGACAAATGAATTTATTTGGATAGTACACTCTAAAAAATGCTGAATTAAATGTTTAACTCAACCATTGGGTCAAAACAACCCAATAGTAGGGTTTGTTCTTTTTTTTATCCCAGCTCTGGTTTATACTGTATTTTAACCAACATTTTTAGAGTGTAATTCTGGATAATTTATCACTCATAATATTCAGCATAGTATACAATATTATATTTAAACTCATTTTACAAGCATTTAACAAGCATAATAAATAAATAAATAAATAAATAAATATAAGAGTAAAATTTTAATTCAGTGTCACTCTAAGAAATGCTGGGTTGTTTTTAACCCAAATGCTGGGTTCAGCTTGTTGGGTCATTTTATTGGGTTATTTTTCATATTTTAACCCAGCTGCTGGGTAATTTTTCTGTGATTAAGTTGCTGGGTCATTTTTAATGCTGAGATTTTTATTTATTTATTTTTTTACCCAACTGCTGGGTTAAGGCTGTCTCCGATGAAACAACACAGCTGCTGAGTTACAGACAGAGCTGGCTTTTTGCATCCTTACGGGAGGGAGCGGTTCTCAGCCTTTGGTGCACATCTTTAGCAAAATAAAGGTTTGTATACGTTTTATTTCATTTATAAAGTTTTTAATGTGCTCTAAATTATATTATTTTATGCAACATAAGGACGAGATGTCAGCTGTGTCAGCAGCGGTCAGGATGGAAACTGCTTTTGCCTTGCATCACATAAATGGATTTTATTCGTTATAATATAGAGTTTAATTTAATTTGATGTAAAAATATGTTCTCTAATCTCAGTACTGTTTGTTTTTGGGCAGGTTTTGGAGTCAGTCACTGCATCTTTCAGCTATGAGTGAAACGCGAGGCCGCAGTCTAAAGTTCGCAGCTTTTTCTGACGAACAGCAACCCTTTACAAGCTCAGATTTCGAGAATTAGCACTATTTCGTGATTACAGAGAACGATTGAATGCACTTAAATTAAAATGCTACTTATAAATGTTTCAGTTTTATTCAGAAAATGCTTGTTAAATGAGTTTAAATGCATGTAATATTGTAAACTGTTGTATTCACATAAATTAAATTTGTCTTGTATTTTGTTCATGTGTTCTTGCTTAATAATACATATTCATCTTTTGATTATTGCTGTTGCCTCTAGTAATTCTGTGTGTGATGTTTTAATTTCCAGACCATTTTAAAGCAAAAATATCATATTTTTTAAACAATAGATGACTTGAATAAAACAACCCAGCATGTTGGGTAAAAACATTAACCCAACCAGCTGGGTCAAAATAACCCAGCATGTGTTCTGTCCAATATTTACCCAGCACTGGGTTGACAAATAATTTAAGCTGGTATGTTTTTAACCCAGCATTTTTTTTTTTTAATGGAGGTGTTGCTAGGCAGTTTCCAGTTTGTTCTGGGTGGTTGCTAAGACATTTTCATGTAGTTTCTGGGGTGTTGCTAGACCTTTTAAACTTGTTTTGGGTGTTTGGAGCATGATTGCTAGGGTGTTCTGTATAGTTGCTATGAAGTTGGTTATTTCAGTGGTTGTTAGGCAGTTGCTAGGTGTCATAGGTGGTTGCTAGGGCATTGTTGACTCTGGACAGATGGCCAGTACCAAAGTGATTTATGAAAGCAATGCATCAAGGCAGTAAAGAGAGAAAGGAATCCAGTGATGAAGCGCATCAGGAATCTGAGCAGCAGAGCAAAGTGTGAGATCTGTAGTGAACACAGCAAACTGTGTGTAATTGCCTTTATTCAGAGCAGAGCTGATTATGAGCCGCTCGTTGGCAAACATTCATAATGAGGTTGTAAAGCCAGCTGAACAAGAAGAGCATATGAGAGAGTGAAAGAGAAACACAAGTCACGCTGAATGTGAATAGAATTATTCAGGATGAACGGGGACGAACTGAACAAGCTCTTTGACAAACACACTGATAGTGAATCTGAGGACAACAACAGATACATGTAAACACTGCTGTCGGCCAATAAACAGTGAACAGCCGTGGTATTATAGTTAAATTAAAAGTTATTTTATATATATATATATATATATATATATATATATATATATATATATATATATATATATATATATACTTATATTTATATTTTTGTGTGTTTTTGTGTGTGTGTGTATTTACGAACCTCACTGTATAATGCATCTTCTGTTTATACTTTATTTGCACCCCGTGTTGTATGTACAGTTATTTGCATTGAGCTGGTCTCTGCCCTCCTACCTCATAACTTGTACTATACATCATAAAACTTAATGTGTATACACACACATTCTAAATTTATTTTATATACTCTGTATATACTCAAACAGAAGATGCATTATACAGTTAGGTTCGTAAATACACACACACACACTTCTGTTACTTCTGTTATGGCTCTGTACTTGTACTCTGCACAGTGACAATAAAGTTGAATCTAATCTAAATTATATATATATATATATATATATATAGTGGCATGGGAGTCCCTCTACGGACCCTTCCTAGACCCACGGGGACACCAGCGTGAATGCATGGGGAAGAGACCAGTCTCCCAAGGAGAGGCGCACTCGGCATTTAAACAGCACTGGTGATGAGGCTCCAATCACATCAGGTGTGCCCCATCACACGCCGCCAGCCCTGGGTCTTCCAGCGCCCCTCCTCTCTCTCACACCCACTCCTGTCGGGAGCCTGGTGAAGGGAGGCGATTAAGGGACGGGGTGACGATGATAATTGGGGGGAGGCAGCCAACTCGTCACCACGCCGGAACAGGGACAGAGAAACCGGGATTTAGTCGACAGCCTCAACCAACCACAGGGTAAATGACAATAGAAAACATGTCACTTACCCCTTTTGTGGCTGGGAGGCCGTCTCCGTCGTTCCTCCGTCCCAGTCTGGGTTTTCACAAACTTTTGCGAGCGAGAGGGAATGACGTAACCAGGTGTTGCCTAACTGTGCTATCTAGGCTCCGCTTTGCCCGCATTCTCCACCACTGTGGCGGGAGAAGCAAACGACAGACACAGTGGGTGTGGCGTCAGGCCTCAGAGGGGCTTTTATTAACAAAAAATAAGGAAACACACGGAAATAAAGGCATCCAAAGAGGAAGAGTGTCCAAAATAAACAGGGAATCTGGGGACCTCATCGTGCTGCGGGGTATGTGAAGGGCAGGTAGTGTTCAGGAAGGAAGGGTCCAGGTAAGGGGCGGAGTCCGGCGGCCGCACACACTCTCCTCTTCAGTCCGGGGCTCGAGGGGTGGCAGCTTTTTCCAGCAGCTACATCCATCTCGCTGGCCGCGGCGCTTGAAGGGACTAGACGGCCCAGCGTGTAATGGGTGCGGTTCTCGTCCGGACCGTGGGTCCATAGAAGCTCACTTCTCTGGTGGCGCGGGAATCCCTCTACGCACCCTTCCTGGACCCACGGGGACACCAGCGTGAATGCACGGGGAAGAGACCGGTCTCCCGAGGAGAGGCGCACTCGGCATTTAAACAGCAGCGGTGATGAGGCTCCAATTACATCAGGTGTGCCCCATCACACGCCGCCAGCCCTGGCTCTTCCAGCGCCCCTCCTCTCTCTCACACCCACTCCTGTTGGGAGCCTGGTGAAGGGAGGCGATTAAGGGACGGGGTGACGATGATAATTGGGGGGAGGCAGCCAACTCATCACAATACATATATATATATATATATATATATATATATATATATATATATATATATATACACACTGTCATGATGTGAGAGACAAGGAGACGAGGAGACAAAGGTGCAAGGAGACGGAGGGAATCCAGAACAAATAGAGACTTTATTAACTCCAAGGAACACACACACACGTAGCATAGGAATTGATAAACAATATCGGATGTTGGACATGGAAACACACAGGGCTTAAATTATGGGACTAATCACGGAAATAACAAGACACACCTGGAACTAATGAACATAATCAGACACGAGGGAGAAATTAGATCATGGGGATAAAAACACAAGACACAGGTACCCAGGACTGACATACACATACACACACATGTATAAAAAAAAATAACACATGCTACTAAAATAACACATTACAATCGGTCAGAACATAAACTGTAACATAAACATGCTTTTAGATAGATGACTGTCTATTAAAGTCGATTACTTAAAGACACAATATGTAATATTTTTTTTTATTAAAATATCCAAAAACCTCTAGAACAGTGTTATATATTTTGCTTACTTGTGTACTTACTAAATTTTAGTCTAGCTCCGTGTTTAATCTGACTCGAATTTCATGTGATCACTAAATTTATGCAATGTTCCTAATTAAAAACAGATTGCAAAGGTAGATTATGTATCAATTTTGATATTTGATTATTCCGTACTCACTACACTTTCAGTTATCCATTCACTGTGGACCTAATGTCTCTTTTAAGTCTCACGCTATCTTCACATGGATCTTACGATCACAAACTCGCCAGTCTGATGTTAGTCAGAGGATGTAGGTAGACTAATACATGTTTTGCCTGCCAGCTACTGCTTGCTTATGACAAAAAGTGTAGTTAATTTAGTCTTTTCCCATACAACTTGCTAACAGCAGTGATAGACAGAAATCAGCAGGTCTCCGATGAAGTGCCTACTGCTCCTATCATTCTCAAGCCTTCAGTTTGACAGATCCTGGCCGTAAATCTGCGGTAACAAAAGCCTTCTCACAGTTTACTAGTCATAATGATTTCAGGAGAGTTCAGAATAAATCAAATATAACATTTTATTATCAGTCAGGCAAAATTGTATCATGGCAATTACATAATAAAAAAATTAGAAGCCAATTTAGAAAGGAAAGTGCAATTGAAAATCACATTGTAGCCACGTGGCAACCTGCTCCTGCACATAGACACTGTAGCCATATGGGGAACGCCCAAGTGATCCACGCAGGAGACAAACAAATTTAACATAGTCACACATGTAACAGTTATCCTAACTTAAGACACATGGTCTAAAATGCATAGCAAAGCACTCAGGTGTTTTAGAGAATAAACTTAACTAGCCTATGTGCACATGTAGTAGCACAAACAACTATACAGTGTGCTCTGTAGGCACAATGTGTATAACGCAATTACATTTTTGAATAATACCTGACAGCAGAGAGACACACAGCAGCGAGAGTTCTGGTGCAGAGCTCAGAGACTCTCACACACTGCATGGGGGTTTTTCTGACTACAGATTCCCAAAGTAATGTTTTGTCACTTCCCTTATATATTCAGAGCAGAAACAAAGAAATCTTCAAATCAGTTGTAAAAACATAAAGACCGCTAAGTTCTCGTGGCCCCAGGGTCACACCTGGCTTGGAGATAGATAGATAGCGCACCCCTTCCTCTGCAGAACACAATTCTACAAAGGTTTTCAATATTTCTTATAATACAAGTGACTACTGTGAAATTGAGACCATTTTACCAATCGCACAGAGACCTTTAAAATGACACCAAACATGAAGGGGACGAAAAAACAGATTGTGGAAAAAACTATTGACATATGGATATTCTTGCTTTCGGGGGAGAAGAGTGAGAGTCAGAGGCAGGACGGGAGAGGAGAGGGAGGAAGGGGGTCGTAAATGAGCAAGGAGATAGCTGTTGTTTACTCTCCTTGAAGATCTCTTTTCCAGATCAGTTTATTGTTTTATTGCATGGCTTCTGCTTTGTGTGAGTTCCTGAGTTTTGGCTTCACGAGGAGTTAATTTCATAAAGAAATAATTTCAGTCCTTTCACATGGAAACACCAAAGACGCTTTAATATGTTGTGCGTTTTATTAGGCAGGTGACGACTGCACAGAGTAGCATTATAACAGAACTTTCAAACGTATGTAGTATGATAAAACAGCGCTGCTTTACCCCACATACTCACGACCGGAAGGAGCAGAAGTGGTCGACTGTGGCATAATAAAAGCTCTGCTGCTTTTGAGCCGTGTGTTGCGCTCGTTCAGCGTCCTCGTTTCGCTTCGACGGCTTTCAGTCTCACTCTGCTTCATTCTACTATGTTAATAAATCATTAGCTCATCCATGAACATGATTTCTGACCGAGTCCCGTCGGATTGCATCGGCTGTGGGGATGAACACCACAGCTCCCATGATTCCACACTCAGTCACAGCGTCATCAAACTACGCATTTGTTTTGTTTTGAATAGCGCCCTCTAGCGGCAAAAAAAATCACATATTGTGCCTTTAACTTATATAATGTATAACTTTATAGAATTTATTTCACGTTTCTTACATTAAACCACTAAGATGAAATATGAGGGGGAAAATGTACAATAAATGTATTAAAAAATTAAATTAATACCTTATTTTATATATTATTTCAAATTATGTTTTTTGTTTGTTTGTTTGTTTGTACTTTCAGTAAATATTCAAATAAATATCTGTTTTTTTACATAAACATGTATATGTAAAATCCTACTTAAATTCTTATTACGTTATTTCTTAAAAAGTAAAACCCTATGGAAACTATTAAAAGTCGTTTGTGTCTGTGATTTTGATTTCTACACCACTGATTGAGCTTTCACAGTGAAAGAGGACATGACTCCTGAACACTCATGTCAGGAGAGAAACATGTTCATCTTGATCTGATGATGACTGCAGTCTATCTGAAATCCTGAAGGACAATTAAGAATCAGTTTTCCAAACGCAAAGGCAGTTGCCTGATACAGAGAACTAGAGAAAGAGGTGAGGAGTGAGTAAATTGAATCCAGTCTGCAGCGGTTGGTAATTAGTCGTTACGGATCAGCGGGAGCGACATTGTTTCCTCTCCCTGGGGATTTGGCTCTTATTCCAGTCCTTCTGAGGAGGAACAAACTCTGCAGCTTCTGGCTGTTGTTTTATTCTCTTTCTGACATTCACTGCTCTGTGTGTATTGCTGTGTTTCAAATGTGTGTGTTAATGTCGTGATTAGTTTCCAACAACATCCAGCTTAATGCCTCATTTATCGTCCAGTGTTTGTGTGTGTTCCCTAATGAAGACTGTTCTAGAACTGAACTGACTTAATTATGCTGCCTCGCACAACACGATTGGTTGATTGTGTCCAATGCCTGCATGCTATTGGTCAAAAGTCATAGTTTGCTGAACAAGCAGGAATATTTTGTTTATTTGCAAAAAACGGCCTCAAAAATGTATTTAATTTCATTAAAGCATCCACTGCCACAAACCTTGGTAAGTTATAGTCTGTGTCAGTTAATTAAATTGATTAATTGCTCTGTGAAATCCACATTCCTCACACGTGTGGCAGGAGAGGGTGGAGACTGTTTCAGCCAATTAGAAAAGAGCTGCAGGAGTGACATCATCATACAGGAGCCCCGCCTCCTGATGAGAGAATCATGAAGGATTTACAGACAAAACATAAACTGTGTTCACCTCAGAAAGTACAATATCATGAGCAGCTTATAGTTTGGTTATATTACTGAATGTTAATGATAAACTTCGCAGACATGCAAGAATATGAAACAAAACTGAACACACACACATGCACAGACCCTTTTTTATTTTTGGTTTCATAGTGAGCTGATATTTGCTCTACTCATAAACCCTCAACCAAACCTCTCTGACCAGATTTATTTAAATCATCATGTTTAAGTGCTGTCACTCTCAGCAGTCATGATGTTGTTCCATCACAATATCAATACATATTATTGAGGCTTTCATTTCTGACAAAAATCAGCTGGTTAGTTTGTATATTACCTCTGTGTCAATGAAAATAATTTGTCCATAAAAACATCTTTATTTGTAGTTTCTATACAGAATTTTATTCAAAGAGATTTGTAGAAATGTCTCATCAATGGATGCACTTGAGGGTTACTCAAGTAGTTAGTTACTAGTTACTTTGGGTCATATACTGAATATCTATAGTCTATTTTTATTTAGATATACAGTATAGATACAATTTATGTAATGTGTGTGTGTGTGTGTGTGTGTGTGTGTGTGTGTGTATTATTTTATTTTTCATAAGCCTTTACTCCAATCTTCAGTGTCACATAATCCTTCAGAAATCATTCTAATATGTTGATCTACTATCAGTGATTTGACTTAAATTAATGACTTTCTATTCATCAAAGAATCCTAAACAAACTGTCACAGGTTCCAAAAAATATTAGGCAGCAAAACTGTTTCCAGCGCTGGTAATAAATCAATATATTAGAATGATCTCTGAAGGATCATATGACTCTGAAAACTGGAGTAACAGCTGATGAAAATTCAGAAAATTATATTTTAAAGTATATTTATTATGTATTATATATGTATAAATAACCTCTGACACGGAGAAGAGTGAAAACTCCTCACATGACCTCTAAGTTACCGAACATCTGAACCAAATGCACATTGACGTATGTTCTTCTGTCTGTTCTGCAAAATGTAAACAAATGTATATTTCTGCAAGTGTAAATATTGTGGAAATATCAATATTAATTGTGTCTAGGCGAAGGCATTCCTCCTGGAACAGCGCTAATGTGGGTTTGGAGGGTATTTATTTCATACTCTGTGACAGCTTATTTAATGTAAAAATAATACATTGTATTTAATGTATGTTACATGTTCAACAAACTGGTGATGTCATAGTGGTACCGTGTACTGTAATCTAAGTTATACCTGTTGAACCGTAGACAGCACACGCGGTGTTCATCTAATAAAGATCTTCATCGTTAGCAAACAATAGCCTTGCAGATTTGCTCTCAACTGACTGTAGATCCAAATCCACGTCTTCAACGCTCTTGATGTTCTTAAACTTTCTGTTACAACTCTGAGTGAGAACCGCTTCAGACGCTCAGTGTGAACGAATCATTCAAACTGATTCACGAACCAATTCACTGGTTAGCCAACTGGTTTGATCAAGCTTTTGAACAGAACTGACTCAAAAGAATGAATCATTCGCTAATTGGCATCACTCATTGCCCAGAGAAAAGTAGACGGCGTGTTTGGAATAAACTGAAGCATTTATAACTTGTATTGCATTAAGATAAAGTAACAAGAGGAGCATCGCCCACAGTAACGAAGTAAAAGTACAGATTTTTCACTAAAAGTACCCATCTTTAAATATACTCCAAAAATATTAGTTACCCAAAAAAAATGTACTCAAGTAAATGTAACGAAGTAAATGTAACTCGTTACTACCCCCCTCTGCGTGTAACCCAGTGAAATGCTCTGTGAGCTCATATGTATTTCTTTTGCTTGATTTGATGAGTGTTTTAGATAGTGACCTGATTGCAGGGTTTGACTATATTAACGAGTACAGTTCTGACTAATGATGATGCTTTGGTCCTCACTGATACAGCAGAGGAACGCAGGCTTCACGATCATGTGTGATTTTTTCACTGCTCTGTGTCTCTCATTTATCTCTATACACGCATGAGAACACAGCACTGTAAGACAGTATAAATTACATGTCAGATCTGGTGTGTGTGTGTGTGTGTGTGTGTGTGTGTGTGTGTGTGTGTGTGTGTGTGTGTGTGTGTGTGTGTGAGTGAAATGCCTTAGTGTGTGTGATTAATGGCAGTTCGCGTCTGTAATGGGCACCAGAGGGAGCGAAACACTGCACTTCTTTTTATAGAACAACCCCGATAGAGAGAGAAAAGATTCCTGATCCTGCACTATCTGCACAGCTAGGGCTCTGTGTGTGTGTGTGTGTGTGTGTGTGTGTGTGTGTGTGTGTGTGTGTGTGTGTGTGTATGTGTGTGTGAGAGAGAGAGAATCTTCCATTGGTATTCTAATACTCCAAACACACACACACTGACTCAGTTCAAACCCTTGTGAGCCGTTTACAGTCTGAACTCAACCTCACAACTGATCTGAGCTGAAGCTGTGAAGTTTGGTGAAGTTTGCTAAACTATCATTTAACCCATGATAACTAGCAGTGTTTATCTGAATATGTTGTCACAGTCTTCACACAGGAGTAAAATACTGTCAGGCAGCTCACAAGGGTTAAGAACAGAGCTTTAAATACAGAGAAGAATATAGTGTGTGCCTGTGTGTGTGTGTCGTGAACACACTGATGGTGAATCTTACACGTGTACGTGAGCGATCGCTTTCTCCTCATGACATTAAATATTCAGACAGCTTTTTGTTCAACACATTATCTGTTCCGCTCAGATAGACCTCAGTGCCATTACAATCCGTTTGACTTTAAAACAACTTTCACTATCAGTGTGTGTGTGTGTTTAAGCTAAATGTACTTGGGGGACAAATTTCCTGAAAATTGTCATCAGATGTTTATAAAATGTAACACACATTATGGCCATACCGACAGCGTCTGTAAGGTAAAAATGTTTCTGTAAGCACAGCTTTTGAAGTAAAAAAACAACAACAACAAAAAACATCTATTTAGTTATTTTAGAGACTACACATACTTTATGTACAAAAATGTAAATATACTTTTCATGAGATCATTGTGGAAAGAGACATATCATGAATAGATAGAAATCGTTTCTAGAACTCAACGTTTCCAGTCCAGATTGATCTTGAACATCAGGAAACAGGTGTGGTTTTATCCAGAAGAGAGCAGAGAGAAGTTGTAAAGTTAACCTAAAACATGTTCTAAGAGTGTTTCGCTAATGTTCCCGTTAAGTTATGAAAAAGTTTCTTGTGAACGTTTTGAGATAAGCTTTAAAACCGAAAAAAAGAGAAAAAATATTTAATGAACATCCAATTAAAACTTTTCAGAAATAAAACATTGAATGACGTACACTATGATGAATAATGTACTTTATATACTGTTTTTGTTCGAAGGTTTTGAGAAAGTAAAGAATTAACATTGTATTAATGTTAGAAGAACGTTTGTTCTTAACTTTGGCAAGAATCTTGCCATGACACTAAACCAAAGTTTTGAGAATATTTCTTTTTAGCTACAAAAACACTAAAAATAATGCATTTAGTGCTGGAATGTTTCCTGCCTTCAAGCTCATCAAATATGAAGAATGGTAATAAAGTTTGTTCTTGTGCATCAAGCAGCACATTCGAGCTCTATCTATGTCTCTCGTGTCTCTCCAGAAGACTTGGATTAAACCACTCATTTGATACAGATTATGTTTAAGATGTCTTTATGAACTTTATGAAGCATCAAAGTCTTACAGGTTTAAAAAAAAAAAAAAAAAAAACCTGACAAAACAATGATTTTTGGGTGAACTATGACATTAATCACAGACTCGATTCAGATCATGTACTGAACAGTCTCCACAGATCGTAAGGCTGTATTTATTCCATTGATTTCACTGTGGCTTGAAGGCCTCTGAAGGAAAATTGTGCTACATATTGTTTTGAGAACTGGATCCAGATTTTTCCCAGCACAAACCCCATGTGAACGGTCAGGCTGCTTCCCTTCTGTTCAGCGTTGTGATGTTTTTAGCCTTTACAATCACATTAATTGTCTCATTGTTTGCAGGTCTGGGAGACTAATTACACAGTGTTTTGCCAAAGCCAGCCGACCAATCATTTACACGCAATTCTCTTGACAAATTAAACTGGGATCAGAGAAAGTCTTTTAGCATCCATAAATGGTGTAATACATTTTTAGTGCTCGTAATACAGAGACTAAACGCTTCAGACATTTATCGAGTGGAACATTTGTAACTTCTCTCAGTGATTTCATGTTATTATTTAGGAATTCAATGTTAACGTTTAAATTGAAGAGTCATGTTTTGATTTGAAGATGAAGTGTGTAATATCTGCACTACTTCAATGAGATTTCAAATTTGTTTTCTGAACATGACACTCATCAGCCATTGGTCACACAAATGGAAAGTCCCACCCCAAACCATATTGTAGCATTACATATTAGCCATATCTGCCGGAATTTTAATTTTGTGTTCTTCGCAGAGCTGTTGTTTGACTTAACATTTGATTATAGAGTCATACACAGGAATACAAATCTTGTGGGAACATTGTTTTGAAATGTTTTTAAAACATTGAAGTATGCAGTTTTGTTGTCGTGAATATTATTTACCAGTTACAAAAACATTAAATATAGCATTCTACCAACCTTTCCCCCAAAATCTAACATTATTTGAATGTTTACACAACATTCTAAGAATGTTAAAATGTCCCGTTTTCTTGTTGTGATTAGAACATTATTTAAAGGTTACAAACACATTTCTTGAAAGATTAATCAAGTACAAATAGCATCATAAAGACGTTATTATAATGTATATTTATGATAATGTATACCAACCATTTCCACCAATTCTCTACATTTGATATAAATCAGAATGTGTGTGGCATTTCTCACATATGACAGAGCTTCCAATGGCCGGTAACAAATGAAACACTCACAAGTCCATCTGTGTGTGTGTGTGTGTGCGTGTGCGTGTGCGTGTGTGCGTGCGTGCGTGCGTGCGTGCGTGCTTGCGTGTGTGTGTGTGTGAGTGTGTGTGTGTGTGTGTGTGTGTGTGTGCGCGTGTGTGTGTTTCTCCCATGCTGAGCCTCAGGCTGTATTTTCCGCTCCTGTGCTTTTAGATGAAGTTGTGTCCCGTGCTGGTCTCTAGAGTCGCAGTGTCACTAGAGGGAGCCGCTGAGAGTCTGAATCTGAATCAGTCAAACACTTTCGACCAAAAAACATCCAGATCCAAGAACCATTACTCCAACAATGCTCTTTTGATTAAATGCTGAATAAAACACTCAGTTCAATTTTATTTATGTAGCACATTTAAAAACAACCATGGTTGACCAAAGTGCTTAACAATGTCCAGAAAAACATACACACAAACAAGACAAATACAGTAACAACATCACAATGTCTCAGTTCAGCTCAAAAAAAAAAAAAAAAGCCAATGAATACAGGTGTGTCTTAAGTATTGACAGTCTGAGCAGTTCTTATGTGTACAGGTAAACTATTCCACAAATTAGTTGCCACCACTGAAAAAGCTCGGTCACTTTTATTTTTTAACCTGCCTTTCGGAACATCGAAGAGAATCTGATAGGATGACCTCAGTGCTTTAACTGGAGTGTGGACATGTAAAAGCTCTGATAAATAAGCAGGTGCCAACCCATTTAAAATCTTAAAAACAAACAATAAAATCTTGAAATTAACCCTGAAGCGGACAGGAAGCCAGTGTAGTGTAGCTTAGACTGGGATAATGTGCTTCTAATTTTATTTCCAGTTAGAAGCTGAGCTGCTGCATTTTGGCCTAACTGTAAGCATTGAAGAGATGACTTATCCAAACCAACATATAAAGTGTTACAGTAGTCTAGTCTAGATGTTACAAAAGCATGTATTACACTTTTAAACTCCTTACGTAGCAGGTAGGGCTTGACTTTAACCAACAGTTGAAAGAAACTGGCTTTTACAACAGAACTAATCAGTTTTGTTAATTTAAAACCACTTTTAAAAAATCACACCAAGGTTCTTGGTAAATGGACGAACATGCAAACCTAAATTACCAAAAGCATCTATACAAGCACTTAAATCACCAGGTTGACCAAATACAACAATCTCAGCCTCATTTTCATTAAGACAAAGAACGTTTTTAAATCTCTCAGGCAATTAAGTTATTACATAAATGAAACTTTGCCAGCAAAGAAAACAACATAGGGCCCAATATTGACCCTTGGGGGATGCCACAAAAAAGAGGGGCAGCAGATGAAGAAAATTCACCAAGATGAACAGAAACACTTCTGTCTGTTAAATACGATTGAATACATTTAAGGGCTGTGCCCTTAATGCCAAAACACTGCTCAAGTCTGTATAAAATAATTGAGTGGTTGACCATATCAAAGGCTGCAGTCAAATCCAAAAGGACTAAAACAGCAGAGTTACCAGAGTCCACAGTTAAAAGAAGATCGTTAGAAACTGTTAAAAGAGCAGTTTCTGTACTGTGACGGGGCTTAAAACCAATCTGAAATGTTTTCATAAATACTAAATTAATCTAGAAATGATTGAAGTTGATTTAAAAACAACTCTCCAAGACTTCCAATTAAAAAGGGGAGTTATACAATCCTAAACGTCTCAAACCGGACATTTGTAATTGGTTAAAATATTTACCAAAGCTTGACAGTCAGAACTGATATCTTCCTCACATCTCAGGCTGATTGTGAAGTGAATCTCTGCAACTGTCGCTGAATATATACTGACTTCTACACACTTTTTGTCTGTTCAGTGATGTACTCATCTCTGGATTGCCTTCATTTGAAGGCTTTTCTCAGCTAATTCATAGATGTGCTTAATAAAGTGGGGTATTATGTAATAGACTGACTGAATGTTTGAGATCAGCCAGAGAGTAACAGACTCTGTGTCTCAGTTTCTCACATCCCAGACGGATGGACACGCCCACCACCCTCTCCACGGCAACCTGCACACTTTACCACGGCAACCAGCTATGTCATCCAGTCCTTACAACCCCAACAGTGTGAGAGAGAGAGAGAGAGAGAGAGAGAGAGAGAGAGAGAGAGAGAGAGAGAGAGTAAAGAGTATTTAGGTCAGAGGTTTATGGAGGAGGAAAGCAGAGGAGATGTTCAGGTTGAGCTGTGCTTGTGTTTTAGTGGATATTACACCTGCGTTAGGCTTGTTTCAGAGCTTTAAAGCACACAAGCACAGAACTAGATGATGTTGTGAGCAGTGTTGGGAAGGAACTAGTTACATGTAATGGAAATAAGTAATTTAATTACAAAATGAATGTAACTGTAATCTGTTACAGTTACTGAGAAAAAAAAAAAGTGTGATTAAATTGCAGTTACTTATGAAGATGTAAACGATTACAAACGGGCTCACATCTGATTATTTTCACACACAAACAGATTTGATTGATTTCTTTCCCAAATTGCACTGACTGCTCTAAAATATGAGATAGTTATGTTTCAGGAGATTAGGACACAGAACAGCACATGTTTATTAGGTAACTGTTTTATTTCTTATTTAGGTTAATGTATATGCTTTATTTTTTAAAAGTAACATTTTTTTCCAAGGCATTGTTAGACGTCAGTGTTTCCTGTCATAGCTATACAAAGATTAGATTTTTTTTTTTAAACTGTATCATAGCTATTGAACTCTATATTGTTATGATTTTAACTCTGTTTGTAATTTTACAGCGATCTCAAGGAGAGAGAGAGGAAAAAAAAAACACTACTAAAGTCTGATTTTGTGGTGGTTGCACTTTAAAATTAAACTATTATAATGTAACTGATTACATCTGCTTACTTTTTGATTACTTTTCTAAATTTCTAATGAATGTCTTTAACTGTTAAACATTTTCAAACATTTAAAGCAGGTAGGGTTCACCTGTTCTAACAGTAGAACTCAACACTAATTACTGTCAGACTTTCAAAATCACTTCATCACTTGAGTTAGCAAAGTAATTGAATAGTTACACTACTTATTGCATTTTAAATAGGGTTATAACTTGTAATGTGTAACCTATTACTTTTCCAAAGTAACCTTCCCAACACTGGTTGTGAGCCAGTAGATATTTTTATTATTATTATTAATAAAATATGATTAATTACACTTACATTATCATTTAACAGACACTACATCCATTAGCCCTGGACTGCGTTTCCCAAAAGTACATTGTAGACCCTTTGAAACCAATGAAGCTAAGATCAACTTAAGCTTACAATGCTTTTGGGAAACGCAGCCCAGGTCAGCACCATATTTTTAGAGTTTGTGATTACAGTGTGTATTATGATCGTGATTTGTGAATGTTATTGTGAGTATTATTTAAATTGCAAAATATTTCACATGATTCTTCCAGTGTCAACAATATACATTCCACCCTGTTAGTCTTGAGAAAAAATTCCTTTAACAAAGGTCAAACTCTTAATGACATCACCCTGCGGGGATTGGCATCATTCTGGAGGTGTTTTTTTTTTTTTTTTGGATGGTTAGTGACATTATCTGGATTGTAAGGCAAGAAACACCGGGACAGGACTCAGAGCTGGACTAGATAAGACAGACGAAGCACCTGCACTCACACTAATAGCAGCTGTATGCTAATACACATCTGACTCAGCAGTGTGAACACACACACACACACACACTGGCAGTCTACTGGGAATGAAGTTACTATTGCTCTCAAAGCATTTGGAAAAATGAGCATATCTGCCAAAAAAATGCCACCGAAAATGTGAGTGAGGTTGAGTTGAACAGAGACACAATGTCAGATCATCATCTAGAGCTGAAGTGTGTCTGACCGAAGAAAACCAGAGGATGCGACACACCTGTGCTATTTTACCATTGTATGTATGCATCAGATGGATGTTTGGCATCTGTAAAACCATCAGTGCTGCATTTCGAAATGACACATTTTCTACTTTTAAAGACTCCAACTTTCTTCAGCTTTCTCATTTACATTTGCATTCAGATTCAGAATATGGCACCGTTCAAATGCCCCTGGCTCCACTTTAGTGTTGCTGCAGCTCAATCAGTAGATCATGACACTATACCAAGGTCATGGGTTCAATTCCCAGAGAAAGCATGGACTGGAAGAAAAATGTATAGCTTGAATGAACTGCAGGTTGCTTTGACTAAAAGGGTCTGTCGAATATATTAATGTAAATGTTTTTGGTAAAAGATCATCATAGTGTTTGGTTCTTTGCATCACATAACCAGCTCCATATGTTTGGCTGTGTTTGACGTAGTAAACTTGCTCAGTAGCGCATGCAGCACAGCATTGCACTTGTGATGCAAAGTGCATGGTTACAAGTCCCGTGAAACACGAGTCATGATAAAAGAGCTCAAAGACTTGTAGAAGCATGCTAAATATGTTTTTATCTAACGTATGTTTTGGTTAACACTATCAGTTGGTTTAGGGTCGGGTTTGCTGTAGCTGCTAAACTATTTTAAAATGCGATAGATCATTAATCTGTTAACGCAACTCAACAGACATTTCATTTCTGAACTGTGGCTATACATACAACAACCAACATAATAAAATGATGTCAGATTCACGTTCATTATAGATAAAACCCATCACGCTTTTAGTGGGCATTTTTACTTTGAAAGTGTCATGAAACGTCCAACAAGTAATAAATAAAATAAAATAAAAAACTAACAAAAAATCAATGATATGCATTTCACTCCAGTTATGTTTATGATGCTTGATAAAAAATAATAAAAAAACATTATTGTATGAGATCATGTTGATTCACTGGTTTCTACTGCATTATAAATGAGCTGCTGGATCCACCATATGGGTGTTTGAGCACATGCCCAAGGCACCACATCCAGGAGGGACAGATGAATGTTTAAATGGCTAAAGACCCGCTGCGCTGTCTCCAGTGAGTCTCAGTCGTGTGGCTGGCGGAGCGGCCCGAGGAAGAGAGTGTCCAGGCATCTGGCCGAAACTCTTTGACTGCCACCTCTGGGACGCAGAGCCACTCTAAACAGCTACTCGGCTCAAAAAAAGCTCCACAAAAGCATCATGTACAGTAGGTTGTGGTATTTTACGTTATGATGCATTGTGCTCGTACCGCCGCCGCCGCATCTGCAAAGTGCATTTGCAGCTTTTGACCGCTGACTGGCGCTTTAATCAGAAGTTTTCAAACAAGCGCATCAAAGCACATTTTCGCAAATAGACGTCAGTTTTGCCTCTCTGATGTGTTACATTTGACGGCTGCAGTCGGGGAAAATGAAAGAAAAACACTATAGTTAAAATATTTAATATTCACAGATGAAAGTTTGGTAATTATGAAGTTATGTGCATTTCTTAGAACGAATTCAAGCAGGATAAATGTCAAGCACTCAGCTGATTTCACCTACTTAACAAAACGTAGGCTTCATCGTTCACAAATATATACATCGATGGTAATTGATTTAACTATGATCTGCGCAGCATTTTATAGGCTACGTTCAGAGACATTTTATGTATATTAGAAAACTCATTCTAATTCATTCCCACTCTTCTTCGGTGGTAACTTAACCCAACTCCATGCTTCCTGTAATGAGAGCTGTCAATCAAGGTACAAGGATGTCCCTGTGTGAAAGTGACCAATCATAAGAGGGTCAGTGCCCTCCTTGGTTTCCGCCCCCAAATTGTCAAAAGTCATGTAGACTCGAGGGAGCAGAAATCAGCTGAGCGAGCAGAAATCCACTGCGCGAGCAAAACAGCACTCCGCGAGCAGGATTCCACTGTACAAGCAGAGTTAACCTATGAGAGTATGCCAGGCGCTCGCTCGCAGCTACATGTACAACTCTCGGTTGTTGAATTTGTGCGCGAGTACTTTTATCATGCCAGCTGAAGGTTCATTTTTGCGCGTGTGAAATAACATAATGTGCTCGTGAGCATGTCTTACACGCTCATAACTTTTGACTAAAAAATAACGCCATAGTTGTATTTCTCTTTAAATGCGCGTCCATGTGGAGAGAGGCAGCACTGTGAATTTAATCTTGCAGCCGACAAGAAAACATTTGTTTATTAATAAATAATTAAAATGTCTCCTTTTTTACAATTATTGGGCTACTTCTGCCTGTGCTTTGGGGCAAACTTAATGCGTGTGCTTGAGCGCGAAATATATTAAGGCTCATTATGGATTATAGATGTAAATTTAATATAAACCTGCGATTAGTTGAATAATGACAAATGAAGACTAGTAACTAGAAAAATCTTACGTGGGAGGCAGACCTATTAAATACCCTCTAGACATCTCTGTTAAAGTTTTTAAAGCATTTTATACGCGTTTGCATAAATTCTTCTTTCAGAACGGTCTGTAATGGAGAGATGTCTTAACACTGATTTTTCCTCTGAAACACAAAAACGAAAATTGAAATAAAATTGATATATTTTTTTTGAGAATGGCCAACCCTTCTCTGCAGATATTGTTGCTTCTGGTTTGTGCATTGTAAATAGGCTACAAAAAAAAAAAAAAATAATAACAATAATAATGTCTCCAAAAACTCCAAAATGTTTTTTTTTTGTGTCTGTAACGCATGTGTATTCCCAAATCTAAAAAAGCCTATAAAACATCATAGACGGATCATACTGATGTCTGGACTGGTCTGGATGTCGTTTGCAAATTTATTTATTTATTTTTTTTGAGTTAAGGCAACTTCCTCTGAAGTTATAATAACTAATAAACTATATTGCGCTATACATTAGTCAACATTTGAAGTGGATCAAAACCTTTCTTCAAAGTTGCCCCTAAAACCAAAATGACGAGTCCTATCTAAACCTGTTCTGCAAGTTTGATACCCTCATAAGACACTGTCCATGTGAAAGAACAAGAGATTCACACATTTATATCAACCCCTACAAGCTATATAGAACTACCCCCCAGCCCCCTCCAGCTGAACTGAATTCAGACTGTTTGTTGGCTGTGAGGAATGCTGTGTTCTCATGTTACTGGGTTGAAACATGCCTGCACTCACAGCAGCCTTACTCTTTTTATTCATTATTTTCCCGCAGAACCATATTATTGTTTTCACAAGTCCATAATAATAACAAATTATCAATTGATAATTAATCATTATTTTAGGAAAATCATTGTTATTTGTGAACGTAGCGTTTGCGGAAGGCTTTAAGAGCAAGCGGAGTCCTCCATCAGCTGCTCCCGCTTCACAGCGAGCGTGACTCGCGCTAACTGACCCAGCTTCAAAGACCGCAAGTTTTGATTTAACTAAATCAATTTGAGCGAATACAACTTACTGATCATGAGCCCAACATTTAGCAAGACAGAAAAACATTCAGTCTACCTGAAGGAAGACGTATTTCATTGTAAGTTAATGCTGTTAAATAGAGAGTTAAATAGAGAGAGAGAGAAAGAAGAAAAAAAAAAACCGTGTTGGCTATTCCTAAACTTGGAGCTCATTATTGAAGTACAAATCCAAACACCAGAAGCAAACTCTCAGTGTTCTTTCATTGAAAAATATGCATTTTGTTTATTCACAGGCTATATGGTTGAAATAATATTTTAGTTCAAAACTTTAAGTGCCATTGTTTAAAAAAAAAACTTTATTGCTTTATTGGCTAACGTTTCATAGACCTTCAGTTGTTATGCTTTAAAATCCCATAACATTTGTAATTTCACAGTATTTTCACCTCCTAAATCACTAACCTTTAAAGTCACAATTCTATAATGGTAAAATTTACTCAGGCCGATGGCACTTTTAATTACATTATGGTTTTTTTTATTTATTTATTTTATTTTATTTTTTTTTAGAATAATTGTAGCTTACATAAATAGGTGAAGCAAAACAAAAATGAATAATATTTGGATTGTCCCTTATTTTTTCCCTTATTTTCTTAAAGAATAAACACTTATTTTCTACAAGAATAAACATGATAACATATTATTAATTCATAGAAATAATTTAAGCAATTAAAACCTGATAACATATTATTAATTCATATAAATAATTTAAGCATTTAAAACCTTTTTTTTTTTAAAACTTGAACTTCAATACTATTAAACTGACTTTAAAATCTCAAGGAGTTTATAATTTAAAAAGGGTAAAATGTCACAGTGCATGTTAAATAGCCTAAATGAACTTGTGTTAACAATATAATTAGATTTTTTTTTTTTTAAATGAACAATTCCTGTATAAAATGGGACAGCAACCTTTATCCTACATGTCGAAATTAACTCACTGTACATTTTTTAATGTTTATTAAAGATGGTACAATGTTATATCATAATGTTATTTTTGTTTTACCTCCTCCTTTTATCTCATTTTACAATTACATTCAGTTCGCAATCCGCCCCTTTGCGCCACCTGGCGGTAGTTTCACGAATGAATTTAACACGCGACTGACTTGCAGTTAACGCCGCGGCCCTGCGTCGGCGGTACGCGAAGCGGTAGTACCCATTTTGGTTGTCTACCATCTGTAAGTGGTCCTTTCCAGCTAACAGCATAACAAGCTACGAACGATCTTCAGTAACATTAATAGAACATTCATTCAGAGTTATCTGAACTTCAATAACATTATCAGAACATTAGCATAAAAGCCTTATTTATACATCATTCATGAAATGGTGGACATTTATCTAATGTTTTTGAAACGTTAATACTAGTTGTTTATGTTCCCCTAGAAAGAAGTAACCTTCCCCCAATGTTTGCAAAATGTTAAAATAGAATGTGCCTTGCACGTCTTCATTATGTTCGCATGAACAAGGAAAAAATAAATAAATAAATAAATAAATAAATAAATAAAATAAACTGACTTATTCCAGTCTACTCCCAGCTAACAAAACTATGTTCTAAGAATGTTTTGCTACTTTTATAATTAAGTTATGAAAATGTTTCTTTTGAATGTTTCTGAAACAAGTAACGTTCCCGGTTACTTAGCTGTAACCTTGTTCCCTGAGAAAGCGGAACGAGATGCTGCGCTGCTCAGCGCATTGGGAAACGTCTTGTTCGTGACCAGCTGTGAATAATGTGTGTAACACGTCGATAGAATTGACCCGGCGGTAATATAGCCTCGGTTGATGACGTCATCTGAGCGCGCCCGCAACACGGGGCTATAAATAGATAAGCCACAGGTGCATCAACAGGACATTTTGTCTGAAGAGCAGTCCTGGGACATATTTCAGTACGGCAATGCAGCGCAGCATCTCGTTCCGCTTTCTCAGGGAACAAGGTTACAGCTAAGTAACCGGGAACGTTCCCTTTCGAAAGCTTCAGTCGATGCTGCGCTGCTCAGCGCATTGGGAACGAGAATACCCACGCCGCCGTGCTTGAAAATGTCTGGACCCCTAAGGTTGTGCAGGTGTGCTACCAAACCACAAGAAGGCCTCAGACATTAGCTTGTGATGTTGACTCAAGGACATGAAAGCCCGGAGTAGCATGGACATCCAAACTATAAAATCTTATGAATGTGTGCGGAGAGGACCAACCTGCCGCATCACAAACCCGTTGTAAGGGGGCACCCCTTGCTAAAGCACTAGAGGAGGCGACCCCCCTTGTGGAGTGAGCTCTAAGACCTATAGGCGAAGCTTGACCGCGCGCCTCATAAGCCAAAGCAATAGCATCCCTGACCCAGTGAGACATGGTCTGCCTGGTGGCAGCTGCTCCTCTGTTACCACCACCATAACAGACGAACAGTTGCTCCGACTTACGCCACTGGCTAGTGCGGTGGACGTAAGTCTGAAGAGCACGGACTGGACACAGTCTATAAGATTTCTCCTGCTCCGGCGTTGCGAACGGCGGAGGACAGAAGGCCTCTAGAATGACCGGATGTACAGCCGAAAACGGAACCTTAGGCAGGTAATCAGGATGAGGATGCAGAATCACTTTCACGCTCCCTGGGGCAAAGTCTAAGCATGATGGTGAGATAGACAGAGCCTGCATATCCCCAATCCTCTTCAAAGAAGTTATTGCCATGAGAAAAAAAACCATTTTTAGAGTTAGAAGTCTATCAGACGCTGACTCTAAAGGTTCAAAGGGGGTTTCAACCAGACCCTCGAGAACTATAGCTAAGTCCCAAGAAGGCATCTTGGTCTTTACTGTAGGCCTCAGTCGTCTGGCCCCACGAAGAAAGCGAGAGAGCAGAGGGTGTCTCCCGAGTGGCACCCCGTCAATCAAGGCGTGGCAAGCCGAAAGAGCGGCCACATAAACCTTAAGAGTAGCAGGGCATGTGCCTGTTGACAACTTCTCTTGCATGAAGTCCAGAACTGAAGCAATATGGCAGTTGACCGGATCTACATTGTGTACCACACACCACCTGTCAAAGACACCCCATTTACTGGCATAACTCCGTCTGGTGGAGGAAGCCCTAGCACTAAGGATGGTATCAATAACACCCGGCGACAGCCCTGTGTTCCTCAGCTGGTACCCTTCAGGGGCCAAACATGAAGATTCCACAGGTCGGGCCTGGGATGGAATATCGTACCCCCTGCCTGAGACAGAAGGTCCCTCCTCTCCGGAATCGCCCAAGGCGAGCCGTCGAGGAGAGAAATTATCTACGAGAACCATACCCTGTTCGGCCAAACGTGGCGCTATCAGCAAGAGGCAAGACCCTTGTTGGCGAACTCTGGCTAGGACTCCCGGGAGCAGAGAAACTGGAGGAAATGCATACAGGCGCATTCTGGGCCATGTGTGTGCCATCGCATCCAGACCCAGGGGGGCTGGGTGACTCAGAGAGAAGTAGAGGGGACATTGCGCTGTCTGAAGGGAGGCGAAGAGGTCCACCTCTGCTTCGTAAAATTTTTCCCAAATCTGTTCCACTACCTCTGGGTGGAGTTTCCATTCCCCTGTCGGAAGTGTCTGTCTGGACAGTAAATCCGCTCCCACATTCAAACGCCCCGGAATGTAAACTGCCCTGAGTGACAGGAGCTTGTCCTGGGCCCATAGAAAAATCTGCCTCGCTATCTTGTTCAGATTGCGTGAGCGCAGACCCCCCTGGTGATTTATATATATGAGACTGTTGCTGTGTTGTCCACCCGTACTAGAACATGACAGTCTCTCAAATGATGGAGGAAATATTTCAGAGCCAGAAATACGGCCATCAGCTCGAGGCAATTGATGTGCCAATCGAGCTGACGACCCCCCCATTCCCCTTGAGCTGGGTGGCCATCCAAAACTGCTCCCCAGCCCAACAGGGAGGCATCTGTCGTTAGCAGTCTGCGACGACACGGTGCCCCTAGAGTGGGACCCAAGGCAAGGAACCGGGGTCTGATCCACAGAGATAGTGTACGAAGCCCGCGGCGCGTCGTCACTTTTATTTGCCTTTGAGGATTGGCTCTCGGATGAAATCCTCTGGCTTTTAGCCACAACTGAAACGGTCTCATGTGCAACAGCCCCAAAGGAATCACCGTGGATGCTGAAGCCATGAAACCTAACATCTTTTGATACTGACGAACAGTGTGATCCTGGCCTAGCCTGACCTTGCTCATGGTCTGCTGAATGGTCTCGATCCGAGCGGGGAGACAGTTGTGCCCGCATCGTGATCGAATCCCAAACGATCCCGAGATAAGTCGTTCTCTGAGTCGGACAGAGAACACTCTTCTCGGTGTTGAGTCTCAACCCCAGAGAAACTGGATGAGCTAACACGATGTCCCTGTGTTGTAGCGCCATCTCTCGCGATTGCGCTAGTATCAGCCAATCGTCGATATAATTCAAAATGCGAATGCCCTGGAGTCGTAATGGAGCCAGTGCTGCATCCATGCATTTTGTGTACGTGCGGGGTGATAAGGCTAGGCCGAAAGGAAGAACCCGAAACTGGTATGCTTCGCCCCCGAAAGCGAACCTCAGGAATTTCCTGTGTTGTGGCAAAATCTCTATATGAAAATATGCGTCCTTCAGATCGATTGTGATAAACCAATCGTGATGCCGAATTTGCGACACGACTGTCTTGACGGTTAACATCTTGAACTTGAGTGCTCTGATTGTACGGTTTAAGCCTCGAAGATCCAAGATTGGACGCACTCCCCCACCCTTTTTGGGAACTAGGAAGTATCTGCTGTAATAGCCCGACTCTCTCTGTGGAAGAGGAACATGTTCTATGGCCTCTTTGCCCAGAAGAGTTTGTAGCTCTTGAGACAGTACCTGCATCAGCTCCGGTTTCACGGAAGTGGAAACCACGCCGTTGAAACGTGGAGGATGACGAATAAATTGGATCCTGTATCCTACCCGTACTGTGCTCAATACCCATGCAGAAATGCCTGGCAGAAGTTTCCACGCTGCCAGACTCTCTGAGAGTGGTACCAATTTCAATACTTCCTTTTGAGGGGATGTTAGATGTTCCGTGTCCAGAATGATGGCAGGAAGTACTGGAACATCTAAAATCTCGCTGGAAACCCCCCGCCCCCCGAGACACCAGAAGCGGCGGGGATGGAGGGGTTTTGTGAGGGTAACGGGGCGGGGCGAAAAGCTCTCGAGCGCGCCCCACCCCGTGAGGGACTACCCCCACCAGCACGGGTGCCATGGCGTCAGGACTTCTTCTTCCTATTAATAAAAGTCCTGAGGTCTGGCTTGGGAGGTTGCTGAGCACGGCGAACCTGTCCCCAATCCCTACGAGGGGGAGCACGGTCTGCCACGCTCTGCTTTTTAACCTCCCTGGTTTTTGAAGGACCGGGGCGGGGTGGGTGGCTGATGGCCCCTCCCCTTGAGTGCGGCGAGGAAGAAACTGAACGAACGCTTCTTCATGTTTCTTTACTTCCCTAAACCTGTCGACGACCGAATTAACTGAATCGCCAAACAGGCCAGATGGAGAGATAGGGGAGTCTAAAAGAAACAAACGTTCCTTCTCTTTAATGCCCGTCAAATTAAGCCACAGATGCCTCTCCGTGCTGACTAAAGCTGACATCGACCGGCCAATGGCACGAGCCGTCTGCTTGGTCGCCCGGAGAGACAAATCTGTGGCCCGACGAAGCTCAGCGAATGCTTCCTCGTCGATTGTACTGCCCACACTCAAGTCCTTCAATAGGTCAGCCTGGTATGCCTGTAACACTGCCATAGTGTGCAGCGCAGCACCAGCCTGACCTGCAGCTTGATAAGCTTTACCCACTAGGGATGTTGTAATTCTACAAGGTTTAGTGGGGAGAGTAGGTTTCTTCACCGAGGATGCAGATTCAGGTGAGAGATAGCTCGCAAGCGACTCTTCAACCCGAGGCATCTCCGAAGATCCCCGCGATTTTGCGTCCACGATAGTTGAAAAAGTCAACGTCGAGGGCACAAAGATGCGGGAAGTATATGGTTTGCTCCATGACTTCGACAGTTCATCATGGAGGTCCTCGAAAAAGGGGAGAGACTGATGTTGCGGTCTCTCTCTCCTACCACCCGACAGAAACCTATCCTCCAGCTTACTACGTTTGGGGGTCTCTTGGTCGCGTGGCCAGTCAAGCTGCAGCCTGTCCACCGCGCGAGTAACCACCTCGAGCAGCTCCTCGACCGATTTCCTCTCGCGAGAGGAGCGTTCAGAGGCCTGCTCATCGCCCGAAGACTCAAGAGATATATCATCCTCCTCGTGAATCGAAGAAGCACCGGAGAGCGCGCTTCGAGATCACGAGAGAGGATGCGTGGATCTGGTGACACTGCAAGCGAAAGGGACGGGCCCGTCGCTCTCGCTCGTCACGCAGACCCGCACGAGAGCCCTCCGACGAAAAGGTGGGTGCGGTCTGAAAATAGTTCAGACGAGCACGAAGCATCTTCACTGAGAACAGTTCACAATGCTCGCACTCGCCCGTCTCTAAAGCCAGAACCGCGTGCTCTTTCCCCAAACAAACAAAACAGTAATCATGCGTATCCAGCTCATACATAGGACGAGAGCATGGAGGAACACAACACTTACTGTTTCGTTGGGTCATCGTACGAAGATCTGTGGTAGACAAAAAGAATCTTCCTGACGCACACATGCACAGAATGATCTGAAGACAAAAGACCTGTTGATGCACCTGTGGCTTATCTATTTATAGCCCCGTGTTGCGGGCGCGCTCAGATGACGTCATCAACCGAGGCTATATTACCGCCGGGTCAATTCTATCGACGTGTTACACACATTATTCACAGCTGGTCACGAACAAGACGTTTCCCAATGCGCTGAGCAGCGCAGCATCGACTGAAGCTTTCGAAAGGGAACTCAACGTTACACAAACAATCAACACGTTTCTGAAAAAAAAGTTCAATGAATGATTTTTAACATTACAAATTTATTTATTTTATTAATTTTTTAATGTTTTTAGTTAACTGAGTCTAAAGCTCAAGACACACTGCACGATTTTGGGCTGTCCCAGACAAAAGATTGGTATCGTGAAACAATCGTGGTGAATTCTGTGATCATGGCTCCTAATCAGTGAGAGAGGTTCAATACAGCCGTTGTCACAGTCTTGCGATCAGCACAGATAGCCTACAATAATTTTCTGGCAGTGTCAGAAATTTAGCATGATCATCGCACAGTGTGTTTACAGTTATGACCCACGTTTACTGACCAACCAGTAAAAATGTGACATGAAATCAACGCAACATGGCGCTAAAACATAAAACTGCTTACCTCCAGCTCTTATTCCTTCCTCCTTCGCAGTTTCCACTTTTTTTCAGCACACATAAAAACTACAACTGTCAAAATGTGATTCAATATGCTATTTTTGTTTACCAATAGCACATGCTAATGACGGTTTATTCTTCTATAGAAACGTGCGTCGTAACCTAAGAGTCAATAGGTGTAATGATCATACAGTCTACATGCATGTCGTACCCAAGTTTATTAGATCCACGTGTGACCAGCGAGGATCTTATAGGATTGCTAAAATCGTGTGTAGAAGGCTTAGCTCTGAGTCTAAAGTCTAACTCTGCTTTGAACAAACGTTCTATTAACATTACTTTCTCAACTTTGAGAGGACCTTGTCAGAATGTTAGCCAGAGTTCCTTGCTCCTGGGTGAAGTCGTAGCCTAATGGTTAGAGATTTGGACTTGTAATCCCAAGGTTGTGAGTTTGAGTCTCAGGCTGGCAGGAATTGTAGGTGGGGGGAGTGAATGTACAGCACCCTTTTCACCTTCAATACCACGACTGAGGTGTCCTTGAGCAAGACACTGAACCCCCAACTGCTCCCCGGGCGCTGCACCATAAATGATACCCACTGCTCCGGGTGTGTGTTCACGGTGTGTGTGTGTGTGTGTGTGTTCATTGCTGTGTGTGTGGACTTTGGATGGGTTAAATGCAGAGCACAGATTCTGAGTATGGGTCACCAAACTTGACTGTATGTCATGTCACTTTCACTTTGTTAGCTGGGCTGAATTCGTATGATGTTTTGTGGGAGAATGTACGTCATTTCTCACTGATGATCTTCCCTTCCGCTGAAGCCTCATGCATGTGTGTGAAACAGTCACGTGAGCAGTGTGTGTGTGTGTGTGTGTGTGTGTGTGTGTGGGTTGTAGCTCCGCTCCGAAACGAGAGTGTGTGAGATGTTTTACATAAACGTTGTCAGGCTGAGCTTTAATGAGTAAAGCATAATTCATGGGCTGGGCCTAATTGAGCAGATTCTCTGGTGGATACTCAATCTCGCGCCGCTGACATTTGGAGAGACGCACTTATATTTTATTTGAAGATAAATGCACGCTTCTGCAGACCATCGTTCTCACAGAGCTGCGGAGAGATGGAGAGCACGTGTCATCTGGCAGCTGTAGTATTTGCAAGTCAAACTTCTTCCATAATTAAGAGCGCTGAGGATGTTCCGCGACAGGCCGAGAGGAAGCGGCTGTATAACGGGGTAACGAGAGCGGAGCGTGCTGTCAGGAGAATCAGCACAAACTCACGGAAGAGTCAGGCTCAATCGCCGCCGCCGGTTCACTCAAAACAAACGGACGACACATTTCATCATTCGCTCACCCGACACGCGTGTTTCCTTGACGACTACCGGCTGGATGGGCTCCGGACACGGTGGAGGGATGCATGCATCTGGTGTGTGTGTGTGGGAGATGTGTTAAAATTCATCTGAGCTTCCTGATGGCACATAAACCTACACGCCAATCTCTCACAAATATCAAATCCTCACTGTTCCCGCGCTGTACCGTAATGAGCCGGGTCTTAACATGAGCCCTGCTGCTTTAACCTGATCTGGACAGTATTGACTTGATTCTAACGGCTACAAATAAGCCTAAAGATTTCTTAGGAATCATTTGAAAGTGATGTCTCCGGTCATAAATATAGGTTCTAAAAACGTTGTGGGAACATTGTCTTGTTGTAATTTTAATGTTACTTGAAGGTTTCAAAAATTTCTGCTAACTTTATCTCACCCGAAATATAACATCATTTGAACATTTATTACAGTTTTTCTCGACTGCTTACATTTTCAAAACTTTGCCTCTTTTTTTTTTTCAAAACTTTACACACAATTTCAAGAACTGCACACACAAAATACATAATGCCTCACATCTTTAGCAAAATGAAGCACTGCATTCAAAATATCACAAACACATCTCAAAAGAAAACATTCGCAAACTCCTTTGCCATTATATATATATATATATTATATATATATTTTTTTTTTTATTATTATTATTATTTTTTTTTTTATTATATTTTTGAGGATTCAGTTTTAATAATATATGCATGCAATTAGTTTACAAGAAGAACATTACAGAACATAATTTCATAGCACTTTGCTAACTTTATTTTTCCAAAGCGATCTGATCATTGAATTGCAGTTATTTTCTCATTCAGAAAGTCCATGCTCGTGTTCTTCTTCTGGGATGAGTTCTGAAAGACACCAGCTTGATGTTTTGATCAGTAAATTTGGCCCATGAAAGCACACTCTGATTTATGTTTTCATGTGTCTGCATCTGGATTTTGTTGGCGAGATCAGAGATTTATTCTGCTTTGTGGTAATGAGCAGAAGAATGATTACGGCAGCAGGATAATGTTTTAGTTATCGATTGTGTCCCATCTCTGTGTTAATTCTTAATCCATGAATCTATACTAACAGAGTTTAACGGTGACGGAGTGAACAGAAGCTGCTCTGTTGTCCAAATGTGGCTGATGAATTCATTTTATCTTCTCGCCTGGCGTTTGGATGTTGGAGGCCTCCAAAAAAAAAAAAAAACAAAAAAAAAAAAACATCAGGATTTAAATTCAGCAGCATTTGCATTTGGTTTGGTTTGTTTGTTTGTTTTTGTCCTTTGGTTGTCGTACGAGGATGAAATGCATTATTTAGTTGCGAGCGACACAACTATATGTAAACAGATTAAAATTTGAACATTAAAGGGAAAAGGATCTCAAAGGAAATAGTCGATGTAACCCAGTTTCATGACTTCTGAGCTACTGGATCCAGTCCGTGTGTTTGAGGAGAGAGAGATTCTGTTTAAAAGACACGCAATATAAACAATTAACACTGATTCATTTGGCTCCTATTTACACTCATATTCAATGATATAACTCTGAGGCCTGAAACAAAGAGAGAGAGAGAGTGTGTGTGTGTGTGTGTGTGTGTGTGTGTGTGTGTGTGTGTGTGTGTGTGTGTGTGTGTGTGTGTGTGTGTGTGTGTGTGTGTGTGTGTGTGTGTGTGCATAGTAATGTCCATGTCCATCTGAGTATAGGGTTCACAAAGTGTTTTGTCTGATTCTTGAAAGAATCATTTGGTTGAAATATAACAGCATGATTGATTTGTTCAGGATTTAAAATGAGTTGATTGTTCATTTCATTCCAAACCTGTAAAATTTACTCATTTTGTTTCTATGCAAACATGGGCAGTGGACACATCTGTCAAGATCCAAAATGGACACAAAAACTTATATTGTAACAGCAAGTCTTCTGAAGTCATACGACAGTAAAACACACCCAAATTTAACATGTTATTTATTGAAATCTTTCCCTTGCAAAAGCTTGTGTCTCGCTGGCTATTCAGAAATGTGTTCAGTTTCTAAACACAAGAAGCAGTGCTGTTTTGAGTCTGAATCAGAACACTGACCCGCATTGACCTAAGCACACATTACAGTCCAAAATAAACACTGCTGTTTAACAATAATCCCCAAATACTTTTGTATCTGTACCCTAACTTAATTACAAAAAAAATAAATACAGAGTGGTTTGTAATTGTACTCTGCCAGAAAAAAAAAAAAAAAAATTAAATTCACTTGCATCTGTGCAACAATGAGAGAAACACAATAGTGTAATAGCACTGGCATATGCAGTCTTAATTTTAATCATCATAAAGAATCCTTGTCCATTATAAATAACCTTTTTGTGCAATGGAAAGATTCCGTTGATATTTAAGGTTATTTATGAAACCATCGATGCCAATAAAGAACCTTTTGTGTTTAATGTGTTTAATGCACTCAAAGTGTTCACAAAGTAGCTTAATTCATCATAGATCATACTAATAACTTCATGTATTTCATTAGTGGTGTTAAGTCAGTCATCGCTTGTTTTTCGGAATGATCTGTCACTTTGTGTCTCTTGTAAAACTTTATTTTGTGGTGGTAATGTGTGATTTGACACTGGACAGGTTTTTCAGGCCTGCAGAGAGAATTCAAATTGTGCAGCTTTGCTGTCAGCGTTTTAGACGGCTGAAAAAAAAAAAAATGTGTGTGATTCACAGAACAGGTGCAGACGCTGAAATTCACACGGATCGCGGCTGCCACGGAAACGGATGCACAGCTTGCCGAAGTCATCGTGCATGTGAAGTTATTTACATGCGTTCTGAAGCAGGAGTTATGCCTAAATGCAAATGAGACTCATTATGAAAGGCTTTATAATAGTTGTCATTAGTGAATGCTGTTCAGGAACGATAGAAATATTTTTTATTTAAATGACTGTTGCGTTATTACATTATTTATATTCATGCCACCTGCTAATGGTCACGCTGCCGATGATCTGATATGTTCAGGTCTTGGTCAGATTGTCTTACAGGAGAAATGTCACTTTTACTTGGCTGGATTAAAGAGAACCAGACTTTATCCTGATAATGAAAAAAACGGAGTGACAGGGTCAAAGAGTCAAGTGTTGAGTTCATGTTGAGATCATTGAGCTCTTAACCTAATAGCCTTTAACCGCTAAACTACCATCAGCCTTGACCTTTAACCACTAAACTAGTTTAATTCAGGGACAGTGTTCGTCACAGCAGTGAACTGCATTTTGAATAAATTTTTTAAAGACTATACAGATCCAGACCAAATTAATGGGTGTTAATGTCACTGACCCGTGTGTGTTCACCCATAAAGCACATGTTTCTGTATTACTGACTGTATCTGAATTCTTTAGACGTGTGATTGTGTTTGTCCTCATGACATCTGACTGCAGCTCTCAGCACAGAACAGAGATCTTCCCTCAATCTCCGGCTGCTGTCATTCAACAGCTAAATCCAAATAGGATTCCATTCAGTCTATCCATCTCATCTCAACCTCACAATGGGGGCAAGACGGAGCGAGAGAAAGAGGAACGAGGAGAAAGAAAGGAGGGCTGAGATTAGGAGAGAGAGAGAGAGATGGGCACTGTATGTCCTGAATGAATCTTTAATCCTTTCCTATTCTCTGATCTGTGAGACGTCGAGCACTCGCAGATTTCTGTTTCTTATGTGCAGAGATGGATAAACTCTTCAAATGGCATTTTAAAACATTCAAGTTTGTAGTTTTACTTCGAAAGGCCCCACAATTAAATGTTAATCACTGGTCTGTCCTCGTCTCGTACCTTGACATTTGTTCTCTCAAATCAGACGTTATTCAAACAAGTATTAAATTGCGATTAAGCTCGTGAGAATGTTAAATGTTAAAGTTTTGAAGAAAATTGATAATATTTGTGACCAGTGACGTATGATCTGTTCTCATAGTTAACCACTCGACAACCATCAGCCCTGATCATTAACCACTAAACTAATACCAGCCCCAAATCACCATCATCTTTGACCTTTAACTCTTAAAACAGAATCATGTCTGTTGTTTAACCCTAAACCACCTTTATCCTTGATCGTTATCTTCTAATCACTTCTAACTGTCTAATTGTTATTAACCTCCAAACCACCATCATCCTTTATCTTTAACTCTGAAACCACCATCATCTTAAAAGTTTAGATCTAAACCACAATCATCCTTAATTTTTAACCCCTAAATCACCATCATCTTTGATCTTTAACCCCTAAACATCATCATCCCTGATCTTTAACCCCTAAATCATCATCATCCCTGATCTTTAACCCCTAAAACACAACCCCTAAACTTATTTTTAACCCTGAAATCACCATCATCTAGATGCATAGCTCTTCTATAACACTTAAATCACGTCTTCCTTGATCTTTAACCCCTAAACCACAATCATCATGGATCTTTAAACCATTATAATCCTTGATCTTTAACCCCTAGACCAGTTGTATCCTTGATCTTTGATCTCTTATAATCTCTCTACACCAACACCATCCTTGATCTTTAACTAACAAAAAAACATCACCCCAATCTTTTAACCATTAAAGCATAGTCTGTCCTCATATTTAACCATTAAATAACCATCAACCCTGATCATTAACCACTGAACTACTACCAGTCTTGAGCTTTATCCCCTAAACCACCATCATCCTTGATGTTTAACCCTAAACCACCACTAGCCCTGAACTTTAACCTGTAAATCACCATCAGTAGAAGAGAACAGATTCTTTTCAAGTCGTCTGGATTTGCTCTTTGTCATTCTGAACACTGAGGGCAGGTTTTATGTGTAAACCAGCATATGACAGACATTACAGAAAAAGTAAAAATAAAATAAAAATAAAATAAAATAAATAATAATAATAATAAATGAATAAATAAAAAGACTCCTCAAGCACATTCAGTTAATGTCCCAGTGAATGTGTTTCTCTGTTTCAGCTGAATTACCAGCGTATCAACAAAATCATGATCAATTCAGTGCTGCAGAATGCAAACAAATAATAAACAGACAAATTCAAGACACGAGCTGCAGCACTGAGACTGCAGTCAGATGAACCCAAACCCACAGTTTCATTTGCTATTTTTGAGTGTTTCCTTCAGAAGCTTGAAATATTTCAGATGTTCAAAATCCGATAGAGCCCCCAGTTCGTGTGTGTGTGTGTGCGCTGGTGTGTGTTAAAGCCTGCGGTAAGACCATTGGCTCAAAGGAGATAATGACTAGAGCTGCGTCTCTACAGATCACCAGCCAGAAAAAGTGTGTGTGTGTGTGTGTGTGTGTGTGTGAGAGAGAGAGAGAGAGAGAGAGAGAGAGAGAGAGAGAGACTTTGATACTCACTCAGGTTGAAAAGTGATGAAACTACACTTTTTGAGACACAAATAATAGAGCACACGAGAGATCAACACACACACACATACACACATACACACACACACACACACAAAACATAAAACACACACACACACACACACACACAATGTAAAACACACACACACACACACGTAGCACACACACGCACACACTCTCAGCAGCAGATAATTGCTGACAGAACTACATTAACACATTTATAGAGTGTCAAGTTGTTTTTGTCCTGAACTGATGAGGTGAGACATCCACTTGAACTGATACTAATACACACATCATGTGTGTGTTCTCATGTTGCACTGAGTTTGTGCTTCAATCTGTCTATATCCCATTATATATTGTGTCTCTGCCGATCTCTGTCTAAATTCTGCTCTGCAGACACAAGTGAGACAGTGTTTACTAGTCAAACTTTTTCACCATAAACAAACATCCAACACTTAGCATTACACTTTGATTTGTAGCTAATCCTGCAACATTTTTCTTAAATCATTTTATTATTAACCATTAAGGAATGCCTAATAAACCAGAGAGGAATTACTGAGAAAAATCAGAGGAATTACATGGATAAATGTTTACATGACATGGGCAAATCTGCAGCACAAAATCTCAATTTCAACGCGATACAAAGGCCTCATTCTCATGGTTAACCACTAAACAACCATCAGCGACAACCTTTAACCCTGATATGACCATCAGCCTTGACTTTTTTTTAAATCTGCAGCACAAAATCTCAATTTAGAATAGTGAGTGCTAAAGTTCAAATAAAGATGGAAGAGATGTGTTTTTTTAGCCGATTCTTGAAGATGGCTAAAGACTCAGCTGCTAATGTACCATGAATTTAGGTAAAGGGGTGCAGAGTCAGTGGTGTGTTTTTGTGTGAAAACATTAATGCCTTGAATTGCAGAACGCAAGCTTTTAATGCGAGGGGTGCAGCTATTGGTAGCCAGTGCAAATTTATAAACAGCCAGTGCAAATTGTGACGCGTGTATTCTTTTTGGCTCATTTAAAATTAATCTTGCTGCCGGCGTTCTGGATTAATTGTAAAGGTTTGATAGAACTGGCTGGAAGACCTGCCAAGAGAGCGTTGCAGTAGTCTAGCCTGGACAGAACAAGAGCTTTAACAAGGAGCTGTGCAGCATGTTCGGAAAGAAAGGGCCTGATCTTCTTATGTTTGAATAAAGCAAATCTGCAGGACCGGACAGTTTTAGCGATGTGGTCTGAGAAAGTTAGCTGATCATCAATCATAACTCCAAGGTTTCTGGCTGTTTTTTGAAGGAGTTATGGTTGATGTGCCTAACTTGATGGTGAAAATGTGATGAAAACGATGGGTTTGCTGGAACCACAGCAGTACTGTCTTGGCAAGGTTGAGTTGAAGGTGATGGTCCTTCATCCAGCAAGAAATGTCTGTTAGACAAGCTGAGATGTGAGCAGCTATCGTTGGATCATCAGGATGAAATGAGAGGTAGAGTTAGGTGTCATCAGCATAGCAGTGATATGAAAATCCATGTTTCTGAATGACAGAACCTAGTGATGCCATGTAGACAGAGAAGAGAAGTGGGTCCAAGAACTGAGCCCTGAGGCACCCCAGTAGTTAGATGCTGCGACTTGGACACCTCACCTCTCCAAGATACCTTGAAGGACCTATCTGATAGGTAAGACTCAAACCACTGGAGTGCGGTTCCTGAGATGCCCTTTGTCAGTAGGGTTGACAGGAGGATCTTGTGGTTAACAGTGTCAAAAGCAGTGGACAGATCAAGCAAGATAAGTATTGAAGATTTGGATTCTGCTCTTGCTAGTCTTAGGGCTTCAACAACTGAGAGCAAGGCAGTCTCAGTTGAATATCCACTTCTGAAGCCAGATTGGTTGCTGTCAAGGAGGTTGTTCTGTGTGAGAAGGGCAGAGACTTGGTTGAACAAAGCTCGTTCAAGTGTTTTTGCAATGAAAGGAAGAAGGGGAAACTGGTCTGTAGTTTTCTAAAAGAGTACACTTTTTTACACTCAAGGCGCTAACAAACAACCATCATCCCCAATCTTTAACCTTTTAAACCTCCATCAACCTTGATTTTTAACCAGTAAACAATGATCTGTTCTTATAGTTAACCACTAAACAACAACAAGCCCCAAACTTTAACCCTTTAACCACCATCAGATGTGATCTTTAACCAGTAAAATATGAATTGTCCTTATATGTAAACACTATAAACTACAGTCACTGTTGATCCCACCAACCTTGAACTTTAACCCTTGAATTACTATTATATTCAATTTTTAACCCATGATACAACTATCACAGAACGATCATGCAACTGGCAGGTTTACACAGGAAAACAATTGAAAAGTGCAATGAAACACAAAATCCATCCTAAAACATCCTGCGTCTGCAGCACATGCACGCTTTGGTCAGAATGAGAGAAATGTGACTGAACTGCATACATGCCTGTACATGTATGACAACACAGCTGTCATGATTAAAGCTCACATGTGCATGTGAATTTTCCATCACTGGACTGGTAAAAGTATAAAGACATTTCATATTTCAGCACAGATCAATGTGATTGTGAGCTTCATTAATGTTGTCATCTTGCACTAGTTGCTTGTAGCAGCTTTTAGGTCAAAGATTAGCAGTATGAAACAAAAGCATACCACATTTACCCATCATGCCACTTTAAAACCTGATACCCATGATGCAGTTCAGCCTCTAAAGGAAGGATCCTTCATTTAGGATCAAACAAAAGTGTTTAAGGACAAGCACTGTTTTCCTCTCTGTCGATCTGGCCTCATTTTTCTTCATATGGAGTTTAATGTATGTGACAGGAGAGTCTGTGATAGAGACACAGCACACGCCGATATCGAACTTTCATTACGCCGCTCTAGCGCCGAGACAATCAGACAAACAACACAGCTAACCAAGAAGGACAGCTGCTTCTTTACAGATAACCTTCACGCACACACACCTTCACATGACCGTCATCACACAAGGCCATGTGTGTGTGTGTGTGTGTGTGTGTGTGTGTGTGTGTGTGTGTGTGTGTAGCCTAACCTAGTGTGTTAGAAAGAAGGATTTCATATAAATGTTTAAAGGATATAAAGGATTTCAGTCAAAAACAAGATGGCAAAAAAATAAATTAATAAATAATAATAATAATAATAATAATAATAATAACAATAATAATAATTGTGAATCTCAGCTCATCTCCAGCTCATATTCCATCAAAAATTTGAAGAAAAGAAGAAATTGTATTTTATATTTTGCTAAAGGAACATTTATTCTCTGTTAGGATCCATGAGTTCACTTAAAATGTTACCAAAAAACAACAATGATTTATTATTTAAATGGTTAAATATTTACACATAATTGTGTATTTATTTTAGGAACTTTTATCTCAAATCATTGCATTGTAAAAGTTTAGGGGAAAATGTGTTTAATTGTTATAATTCAGTTGTCATATTGTCAGATATAATTGTCAAAATGATGTCACAGTGTAATTCTTATGGTCTTTTATGGTTCTTTTGGTTGAAAAAAAAATAAAAATAAAAACTTTTTTTTTTTTTTGCAAAGTAGAAGTAAGCTATTTATTGTGAATGTTTGAGACTTCAGATTCAATAGCTCTTATATTTAAATAACCTTAAAAAAATAAACCTTTATTAAGAATATCTCTTTGGCTTTGAGACTTTAGTCTTTGCAACTTTAGGGATCGTATCTGTTCACGAACAGCTTGTAATACTCCAAAGAGAAAAGAAAACTTGAAATCACATCATATGAAGCCTTTAAACAAAGACAGAACAGACATGACTGTTGGGGCAGGACCCTGACTGTGTGACCACAATAAGCTCTAGTTATATTCATATTCATTTATTTATGTATTTGTTTGGGACAGAGTCCAGAGTAGAGATGACATCAGTGCGTATCTTTCTTAAGGTCAGTAGAAGCGTCTGTAAACGCTGCTGTAACCAAATCAGACCTGATCTCAGCCCAAATCCATCATCGTTTCCCTGGATCAATAAAACACCCAGACTGGATCGCTGATCTGTGTGTGTGTGTGTGTACTGGCACTTTATTGTTGAACATGATAAGGGTTGTTTTATTGGTTTGACCTGCACTGATCTTTACTCGCTCTCACTGACTGTTTAACAAAAGAAATCTTCGAGCACATGAGCCCACCTTCACCAGCAACAGCCCACTGCACCAAAGACAAGAGCTGAAAGATGAGAAATAAGAGGCTACAAGTTTCTCTGGATTTTGTTTTTGGGGTAAAATGTTAATATTTGTTTTATTCTTTAAAGGTCTGATAACATTTCTTCCAAATTGCAAATAAAAAATATCTGGCTTTTGATTTTTTGCTGAATATTTTTGAAATAAGACAAAAATGCAAGCTGACACAAATAAATTCTGCAATCGCAAAATCATGAAACCCGGAGGAGATGACTCTTTCACACTGTGTGTATTAATGTGAAATTGATGCTGTATATTGAGTTTGTAGAATGATATAATTACCTGAAGAAGAAAAGCACGCTGTTGTTTCTTGCTGATCAGGAAACTCTGTGGCCTGAGAAGTCTTCACCTCATCTCTGAGCTTCACCTCATGCTAGAGAGTAAACTAAATACACATGGACTTTATTTCAGTTTGTTTGCTTTCTAAGTGTTAGGTTTCTCCCAGCAGCAGCGCGCTTAAACTATGACGCTGCTGAGGTCGATTCACTGTGTTTGTGAGACTCGGTCGACTTCATTCTGTTCTCTTTTGAGTGATTTCTACTGAGACCAGACAACGAGTTAAAACAAACAGCCACCAAAATTATTCATGTTTAGTTAAAATATTGTATTTGTCTTATTATTATTATTATTATTATTATTATTATTATTATTATTATTATTTTCTTTCTGACATTGATCAAAAGTTAATTTAATTTTAAATTTATTAAAGTGCAATACATGACGCTTCTGAAAGACTTAATTTTAGTTTATTGTTTCTCCTCATTAGAAAAAAATCTTTATCTTTCCAATCTTTTTATAAATACAGAGACCTTGTTTGTGTAAAGACATTTGACTATATTTCGATATTTTCCATTAAAACTGTGTGAATTGGGTTGAGTCAGGAGAGTTTGGCTCTTACTGGAGACTTACTTTAAATGCATTCTTTCAAACTATTCTTTTTGTGTTGTGTCTAGTTAGTTGCTCAATCATATTGACAGAGTGAAATATATTAAATTAGCATAGCCTGCTCTTAATTTGATTTCCAGTGCAAACACACTTACCGGATTAGAGTGAACTACTGAACTGATCATTTAAACTTCAGAAGTGCAGAACTGTCCTGAGTTAGGAATGACAGGATTTTACTGAATTAGCAGTCAAAGAAATATAAAAAATATGAATATTTATTTCAGTAATTTTGATTAATTATGCCTAACTATTGGCTAATGTGTAATGAGTTTATTTTCAACTAAGTTCAGTGGTGTTTTAATTTCACCAAACAGTACTGCGTTCACCATTAAAACATCTTACATTTCTGGATTCAGTTCAAGAGAAGAATAGCTTTAGAGCAAACATAGCTGAACCTGAATGAATGCGTTTGGATGAATATGTAAATTTATGCAGTGCGCTTTCCTCTCAATAACAAAATAAACAACAAAAACTGACTGCCGTGAGAAAGCAGCAGTTAAGAAAGCATCCGATTACAGCGATGTGGATGTTTGATTGGTACTCCAGTAAAGTCCAGTCATGTCACGTTTATTTCTATAGCACTTTATGCAATAGAGAGCCTCAAATCAAGCAGCTTTACTTTTCAACTAATGCATTTAAAATACTGGTACGTTCCACTCTAATTAGCAATTCAATTCTTGGAGTCAAAACAGAATAAAATGATGAAATACTCAGCCGTGAAGCTCTGATGGTGGGTTTATTGAAGGTTACATGTTAAAACTCTCAGCATTAGCAGGAGACATGATGCAGTGCATTGATGATGAAGCTCAAAGTCTGTCAAATAAAGTACAGATGTGCTTTGAATTTTGACAGCAGTAAAAAAATAATTATATACACACACGCACACAGGCTTCTGAATGTCACTGGGATCTGTTCATATTTCACACCAGAAAATAATTAAAACATTCATAATATAGTTAAACAATTAAAAAAAAACAAAGATTCCCCAGAGATTCTGAGTTAAATTTTTCAAAATTTAACAAAACTACATTTTAAGAGCACTGGCTATTAATATTTAACATGCTCCACATAAATAAACAATCAAACAAACATATACACACACACATACATACATACATAAAATTTTTAATTAAAATGGCCAAATGGTCAAAATATATATATTTTTAAGACCAATAATCAGATCTTAAATATGATTATAGGTTGTTGTTGTTGTTGTTTGTTTGTTTTTTTTATTATAGCATTTAAACATTTTCTCCCTCCATATATTCCAATCCAAGAAAGTACATTTGAAGAAAATAATCAGCAATCCAAAAAAGTGCAATATTACAAATTATATAAACATGACAGATTATGAAATTATTATAAATATAACTTCGATCTCTAGTAGACTTTTCCATCCATAACTGCATGTATCACCCGTAAGACTGGAAATGTGTTTGCTTGCAGTACTTTAAAATATATTTTAGTATATGAAGTTGAAACTTCAAATATTTACAGTTTCATATATATATATATATATATATATATATATATATATATATATATATATATATATATATATATATATAATTGAGCTTCACTGTTTACACCCTATATTTAAAATATGTTTTGACCAGAAGACAAATGAGTATTTTTTGCCATATGTGTTAATATCAGACTACTTCTCATGTCTGGTGTGTTCCAGTGCACTGACATCTCTGTCTAATGTTTGACCTCTGGCTCTGAGCGAGGAAATGCTCTTCATTCGACAGATTGTAGCAGGCGTCTTGATTTGCGGCCTGATTTACGACAGCGAACCTCCAGCCAATCTGCAGCACATTGCTAAATCAATATGGCTGTTGACGAATGCCTCTCTTGACAAACGAGGTGGCAGAAATCGACTGGAAACGTTTGCTAGACTCCTGCTTCAGAATCCATTTGTGCTCCAGCAGAGCCAGATGTTTCCATCCGAAACAACCTCATCTTCAGTCTGACGCTGCAGATTCAAGACGTCTGCATGGAGAAAATGGCTGGTGTCGTGAATAAAGCAGTCTTTCAGTCTTTCTAATAAAAAATTGAGGTTTAATTCACTCCATTATTTGACATTTCTTTGCAGTAATTTGTCAAATTTACTAGCAGTTACTGAGTGAAAATGGATTCTTAGCTTTTTTAAGTAAACTCCAGACTTAGAAATTGGGGCAAATTTCACAAATAATTGAAAGGATATATCAATGAACATAAATTAGGCCTTAAAAGTTCCTAAATCAGAACGTTTTAAGTTCATAAAGTCATGGCATTGAATGTTGCATTGCCTTTAAAAATAAATAAATAAATAAATAAATCATCTTCTGTGTTTTTGTTTTGTTTTCCAGCACAAATATCTAAACATATTTAAATCAAGATATATTTACTTACAAAATGAAGACGTGAAGTAAAACAAAACACAAATATCTGCTGATGGGGAATGCAAACTTGTTTCCCCTTCAGGAACTCGAGCTGCGTCGAAAACACTTTGGGAACGCGTCTGCTGACCACGCTCTGAATCACATGTGAGATCCGTCCAATGGAATGGCCATACGTCACGGACGGAGTGACGTAGAGACCAGAGAGCTTAAAAGCTCATCCGAAACAAGCAGCATTAACTTCTGATAGTTGAAGCAAGTCACTCACGGGGATGCAGGAAGTATGGCCACACACAGTGTCTCGTTCCTTCGGGGAACCAGGGTTACATACGTAACCCAGAGATGTTCCCTTTGAATTACGTTGACTTTTCTGACCTCATTGACAGATATTTGTACTTATTTTAATTATGAACTCACTTCATTTTCATCAGTTTTTCATAAAGCAAGACTTCTTATCTTCAGTCATCTGGCTTGTCCAGTAAATCTATCTTAATTTAAGAATCTTTAGACAGTTTTATTTTATTTTATTTTGTAAATTTAAGAGTAAAATAATAATAATAATAATAATAATAATAATAATAATAATAATAAATAAAAAATATTCAAAAAAAAAAAAAAAACTTTTTCTAAGTAAATAAATACCAGTAATTGTTGAATTGTGTTCCATTCAATTTATTCCTCATGTTTTGTTTGTTTGTTTGTTTTTTTGTTTGTTTTTTTTGGTCTTAAAAGGTCATAAAAAGTCTTAAAATTTCATTCACCAAACCTGCAGAAACCCTGATAAATTAAATGTGAAATTTTGAAGCAGAAAGACTGAAATAGTATGTTATTGTTCAATATACTCCAATAATCTGTTTTATTTACAACAGTTTAGCACTGTATGTGATTTCTTAGTGTGAGTTGAAGTCCAAAGCACAGTCCGGTGAATGAAGTGGTGCTGATGACTAATGTTTCATTAAAGCTGAAGTGTAATTGTGAAGCAGATTCAGTGAAATGAAACTGCATTAACACAGCTTTTGAGCGTAATGTCAGATATCACAATATGTAGTGGAAGAATAGTTTCTCTGCAGCTGTTCTTTATTATTACAGTTTCAGTCTGTGTTCAGTAGAAATATTACACACACAAAGTAAAATACCGTAAAACTAATGGATCCACAGAAGAGCTCCAAATAAATGTGTATGAAGCTTCTTCGGCTGGGAAGCTGACGTGATGACTGACAGCTGAGGCGTGCGCAGGATGAGTGGAGTTTTCTTACAGGAGAGAAAATGACATGTTTTCAGCACGAGCAGAGCAGTTTACTAATGCATACTGGTCCATCCTGAACACAGATTCTGCTTACTGACAGCTTCAACCCAGTCTCACAGCATTTCGTCACAGCATTGTAATCTATAGATTCATGTTCACAAACACATATTTCCCCAGTTTTTCATGTCACTCAGCACAATTTTCAATCTAATGCATTTCAATCGTGCCTGCTCCACATTTTTCTTTCTGCCACTGCAAAACATACAGTGATTTCTCTCTTTGTGTTTACACATGTTTGAGCACATAACCCAACCCCAGCCCTGAACCTACCCATTTGTATATTATATAAATCACCAGATAAAGCAGGCAAGAATGATAACAAATGTTATTTATTTAAAAGTAAAAAAAAAAAAAAAATGCCATGTTTTCTGAAGTAAAATGATTGATTTGTTTAAAGAACGCATGCAAATCGATCATAGTCTTCATCCACAATCTGCTGTAAATCATTCAAAATTGCCGCCGAGGAAGATTTGATCGTGAAATGTCATTGGCTGTCGCGTGTCTTAAATTTGTTCTTATTTGTTATCTTCTTGTAATACTTTTATACTGTCTGTGATCATTTTTTGCAATAAATACATGCGCCTGTACTTCATACTTTATTCTGAATGCATGGTCCTGATTTGTTCATGTTTGTGTACCTTCATGAACAAAATGAATGCCATTTCGTCAGAATTTTCTCTTTCAGCGCGAAGACCATCTCCTCACTGGACTCTAAATATGAGCAAACAAACCAGTTTCATTGCAGAAAAGCCCATGCAGCGCAAAGACACTGTCTTAAAGCATTTGAAAAGTGTTGTTCCCTTACTAAAAGTGTTCATACAATTATCAGTCATTCCAATTTCAGTTATTTTCTGTGGTGATTTGTGCCACACAATCACTGCTGATGCATTTGAACACACTGAACATGGGTTAAAATGGCCCTGATTGCGTAACAAGGGTTAAGTACTTTCAGAAAGTGAAATAAGATCGGATTCATTAAATTAGTGCGTGTAGTGTGAAACAGACCTAGACTGCGTTTTCCAAAAGCATTGTAAGCCAAAGTTGATCGTAGCTCCATTGGTCTACGATGTACTTACGATGCTTTTGGGAAACGCAGTCCTGGACTGATTCAAAAACACAACAATGAGCATCAGACTCCTGACTCGTGTCTATATGACAGAGAAAAAGCTGGAAAACCAGCCTGATTCCCGCAGGATTCTCTCTCTGCCTTCCGGCCTGGAACTAATTGGTGTGAGATGAGGTTTGCGTAGGTATTATAACCTCCAGCGCAGAGACAGAGACATCAGAAACCAGTGCTGTCTGCTTCATCGCACCACCTGTCATTGACGAAATAAACCCGCCGCTTTCATCACACTCACTTTCTATGTTTTAATTAAAAATGCAACAAAACATTTTATTCCAACTTGAATCACTAAAAGTCACCAGAAACAGTCAAGTTACAGTGTTATTTTAGCATCATTGAGATACTAATATAGTTTTGATATTCTGAATTAGATTTTATTTGATGTTTTCTGCTTTCATGTTAATTTGAGTCATTTTAGTTTCATTTTGCTGTTTTTGCAATTTTTTAGGGCTGTCAAATGATTAATCACGATTAATCACATCCAAAATAAAAGTTTTGTTTACATAATATATGTGTGTATACTGTGTATATTTATTATGTATATATAAATACACACACATGCATGTATATATTTAAGAAGAATATGTTATGTTTATATATTAAATATATTTATATATAATATAAAATATAAGAATATAAATATATAAATGTATATACATGTAAATATTTTCTAAATATATAATTTATGTGTGTGTATTTATATATACATATAAAAATATACCCTGTACACATACATATATTATGTAAACAAAACTTTTATTTTGGATGTGATTAATCGTGATTAATCATTTGACAGCCCTACAATTTTTAAATGTCCTTTCATACATTTTTTTTTTTTTTAATTTAATTTAATTTCTAGTAATTTTCTGGTTTATTTTAGTCCATCAAGTTATACTTAAAAATAAATAAAATAAAAATAAAATAAATAAATAAAAACAGACAGAAACTAGGTGATATAAGTTGTTTTGTTTTGTTTTGATTTTAGTAAACTTTTTCATATATTTTAGGTAACGTTTATTTCAAATAACAAGAATGTGTGTGTTTATTTATTTATTTATGCATTTGTGTGTTTGTTTGTACTATAATAACGCTGCATTCATGGTCTGCCTGCTGTTGTTCCTCACTAAACATCAGTCCTGCACACAGTGTGTCTCTTTCAGACCGATCTGTGAGTGTCTCGGTCAGATTCATTTATATTTATTTATCAGAGATGATCACAAACGTTTCGACATTCTGTCTCTGCATTGATCGTGTTAGCTCAGCGGTTTTGCTGAGTGTGTTTGACTAATGACGGAGCGTTTCACTCTCTGAGATCGAATAAATGACCTTTCGAGACTCGCACAGCTCGACCAATCAGCAGCAAGACCTTGAGTCATGTGACCCTGAGTCAGAGTTTGCTACAAACACACGCGAGACGCACAAATGTCAATTTGTCCAGAAGTCAAGCAGGGTTTGATGTGTAAAACACTGGAGGTCGTGACATTTACAGTCGCAGGAGTCAGTTTGATTTCTTGATTTAATCTGAATGTCTCCATGTGCTCGGATCTAACTCAGTCACAATCACAAATATTAAATCACAATCACAGATGAGGAGACTGAAGTCACTGGGTGACCAAGAAAATACACTGAAGAAAAAAAAAGTTTTAATGAATAAATATCTAAACATTATAATGTTTAAATCAGTGTATATTTAAATCAAGATACATTTACTGGAGAGCCAAAAATATTCAACATATTATTATAATTATAATAATAAGTCACCCCCACTCCTGAAATATTAAAATTAAGTGACTTAATGCTAAAAAAAAAAAAAAAAATAAATAAATAAATAATAATAAAATAATAATAATAATAATAATAATAATAATAATAAAGTAATAATAATATAATTAAATAAATTGATATTTAATAATAATTTGATAATAATAATTATGATTGTTATTGTAATTATATAATTTAAATGGAAAACATTTTGATATTATTATATGTTTTCTTGTTTTACATATGAACACCCTTTTTATTTTATTTTATTTTATTTTATTTTATAAAATAGAGTCCTTGTAAGGAATCATTATGAGTCTAATTTTGCTTCTCCAGTAAATATTTCTTGCTTTAAGAGTATTTAGACATATTAAAAACAATACACATATAATATTTTTAGCCATTGTTTTAGTTTATAAAATAAATATCTGCTAATGTCATCAGAAAAAAAAGAAATATACAATTTAAATGGAAAACAGATTTTGCTGACCATAGATTTTTTTTTCTTGTTTTGAGCATAATAACCCTTAATTTATATATATATATTAAAAAGTATTTAGATATTTTTACTAGAAGACAAGTATCTTTAGCCATTTTTATTTTGTTTAAGTTCCAAAATTTTACATTTTAACTAGTTTATGCTTTAGCAATGTATCTGAACTATTTTTATTATCTGCAAATATTTGTGTAATTATTTGTAAATTATGTATCATTAATAGCCATTTCATGTCACCACTTTATTGCAGTTTTTAATCAGGTTTCATTTATGTTCTGTGGTAATTTGTGCCACACAATCACTGTTGATGCATCTGAACTCGTACTGAACCTGGAATATGCTTGGAATATCAATGTATTATGAATGAATGAATATGTAAATGTTAATATTTAAAGAGCTGAAGCGGTCTGATATCTGGGTTCTTCAGATGTTCTCCGTGTGTGTAAAGTGAAGCGCTGGACAGACGCAGATCACAGCTGATGCAGCAGAGCAGGTCGCCTCTTTACAGGATATTTATAGCTTGAGGCTTCTGTCTTATGATATGATGTGGTCCCACACAAAAGATAAAATCCATACGCCTGGCGTCCAGAATGCTTTTAAATGAGCCGTTGATTCCAGGCAGCTGTGATACATTGATTTACGCGGGACGATGCTTTCTCTGTCTTCATGCTCCTCTCAGAAACACTCATTATTTCATCTGCTTCACTGAAGGTCAAAGGAAATTATGTCAGCCAGTTCTTTTTACAGTCCTTTATATTGGACTTTTTTTTTTTTTTTTAATAAAGTTTGTACAACCATATTAAAATGTAAGCATTTAACTTTTACAGGGTTTTACAGCATTTACAGGGTTGTTCATGAATGTCTCTGAGCTTGATTTGTGTGAAAGTCACTGCAGTAACTGTGATTTTCCTCACAGATGAATGTATGTGAAACACAGACAGACAGAGACAGACAGAGGTGTGTGTGTGTGTGTGTGTGTGTGTGTGTGTGTGTGTGTGTGTGTGTGTGTGTGTGAGTGTGGGTGTGTGTGTGTGTGTGTGTGTGTGTGTGTGTGTGAGAGAGAGAGAGAGAGAGGAAGGAAAGGTCACCAACAGGTTGAGATTGAGACCAGCCTTTGAAAGTCGACCTTTAGCAGCAGAAACTCTTTCAAACAGACGCGCGTCTCGCTGCTCAAACACTCGCAGTGACATTTCTAACACTCCCACATCTGATTTCACAAATCTTACTGGACATTCAGACACAATGCTGTCATTGAGAATAAAGATCTGCTTGTGAGCTTTGACTTACAGCAATCCAAACCTTTAACAATTACTATTACAAGGCCAGAATCACAAATACTCATCAATACTGATACCATTGATCAAAAGTGCCAGTAAAGACATTTGTAATGTAACAAAAGATTTCTGTTTCAATCAAATGCTGTTGTTTTGAACTTTCTATTCATCTGTGAATCCTGAAAAATAAAATGTATCAGAGTTTCCACAAAAAAATATTGTGCAGCACAACTGTTTTTAACATTGATAATAATCAGATATGTTTCTTGAGCAGCAAATCATCATATTAGAATGATTTCTGAAGATCATGTGACACTGAAGACTGGAGTAATGATGCTGAAAATACAGCTGCGCATCACAGAAATACATTACAGTTTAACAGAGATTCACAGAGATAACAGCTGTTTGAAATTGTAATTAAAATTAACAATTGTTACTGTATTTTTAATCAAATAAATAAATGCACAAATTCAACTTTTTTTGTCATCTGATCCACTGTGTTAAAATAAATATTTTAATAATTATCACATTTAAATTTTTTCTCTGACGTTGGTTATGCTCACATGACATGCAGATTTAATAGAAAAACATGCAGTGTTTTATTTTGATTCATTTTAAAATGATTTGTTTTAATTGAACAAGTTTAGGATTTAATTAATTATTAGCTTTTAATTATTATTGACATAATAGAATGTCAATTATATTATATTATATTATTGACATAATATAATGTTTAATGCACTTTGTGTTCTTAATTACAAAAAATAAAATAAAATAATAACAACAACAACAACAACAACAATAATACTAATAAATAAATACATAAAAATTAAAATAAATAAATAAATCAAATACATTTTCTCACTCTTGGTATTTATATATTAATATGGTACAAGATAATACTGTTTACATGTGAAAAATGAGATACACTCTTAAAAATAAAGGTGCTTCACAGTGATGCCATAGAAGAACCTTTTTGTCTAAATGGTTCCATAAAGATCCTTTAACATCTGAAGAACCTTTCTGTTTCACAAAAGGTTCTTTGTGGCGAAAGAAGGTTCTTCAGATTATAAAAAGGTGAGAAAGAGATGTTAAAGAACCTTTGACAAAAATTGTTGGTATGCAATTTGGAATCAGTAATGGATAACAATTTGTAAGTAATCTACCCAGCTCTGAAAATGTGTTTATATTGCAATGTTGTGATTCTTTGGCGAATAAGAAGTTTAGAAATCTTTTTTATCTGTCTTTACTGTCATTTTAGATCAATGTAGTGCATTCTTGATGAATAAAATAAATTGATGAATAAAAAGTTGTTATATGGAGATATTTGGGCTCAACATACTGTACCATCTATCTCTCTGAATTAAATTAAAACATGCTCTTGAACTAAACAGATAACAGATGGACAACAGTATTTCATCTGCTGCGGTGGTTTCTGTGGAAGGTCAGAGAATCAGTGATTTGATAAGAGTCAGACACTACATTCATCATGTGAATACACTGATATTCAGGATGCTTAGCCAGTCTGAGGTCTCCGGGTTAATATTCTTAGTGGATAAGAGACAATTATCAAAAAACGGAGGGCTGCAGCCTCCTTCCAGTGTTTCACTGCACTGATAACATTCAGAGTCATTTAAAATACTGTGTTACAGGGCAAACAAGACAAGAGACATGTGGATCCATGTGCAAAGCTTTTATTAAAGACATGGTCATAAACAGGCGATGGCAAACTGGCATGTAGAAGGCAAGGCAAGCAGTCCGGTAAACAAGCAAGGGACAGTCGACGACAAACATCATCCAACAGGGCTAGACTAGAGAGATAATCCAGGTACAAAGCAAAAGTTCCAGGCAGGGGCAAACAGTATCCGAACAGGGCAACCCAAGAGAGATAATCCAAAGTAAACAGACAATAATCAGAAGATGAGGAAACAGACAAGGCAAGACTAGGCTAAGGCTAAGAAACTTAAAGCAAGCCCCATAACGTAGCTATCACAACCAGCAATATGCACATACAATACTCAGCAGTTTGAAAGGGATCTGAGTGAGTGTTATATAGTGAATGTGTGATTGGTTACAGCTGTGTGCAGTCAGTGCTGTGTGCAATCAGTGCAATGGATGATGGGATATGTAGTCCGTGATGACATGCAACAGTTTATGTAGTGCAAGAGTCAATGTAATGGAAGGGTGATCCCTGGTGGTGATCAAACGGAAGTCCATGGACAGGATTCATGACATAGCCCCCCATGGAGTGGCTTTCAGACACTCCGAACACTTTACGATTCAGGAGGGCAATGGAGCAGAGGCGGAACAGGGGGAGGGACACAGGGCCAGGTCCACGTGGAAGTGGAGAGACCGGGGACTGAGGCAGGACCGGCAGAGCAGGGAGCCAGGACGGAGCCTGTAGTACAGGTAGAGCTGAGGACCACCACAGTAGAACAGATGGGACCGAAGATCCCCACAGTGGAGCAGAAGACCACCAAAGCCAGACAGCAGACCACCATGGTGGAGCAGAAGACCACCAAAGCCAGACAGCAGACCACCATGGTGGAGCATAAGACCATCAGAGCCAGACAGAAGACCACCAGGCCAGAGCAGACAGAGCAGAAGACCACCAAGGAGGAGCAGAAGACCACCAGGCTGGAGCAGACAGAGCAGATGCCCACCTGGGCGCAGCAGATACCCAAGGCAGAGACTGGGATCTAGGGAGAACTGAGGTACAAGAAACAGAGAGAACATATACGGTCTCAAGGACTGAGGCAGGGAACACAAGAAGTCCATCAATATTTTCCCTGGTGGCAATTGAGCAGGCAGACAGTTCATAATTTAACTCATTGACTGGACAGGAAGACAATTCATAAACAGACTCCCTAACTAGGACTGGTAAGACAGATGGTTCAGAGAAATTTGGGGAAACAGTGCAAGCAGACAGTTCATGAATGGCTTCTTTGGCACTGGCAGGGGTAACGGGACAGACATGGAGTGCATCTGCAGTTTCTGGGCTCACAACTGGCCTAATGGAGCAGACAAATGGTTCAACTTTAGACTCATTAGGGGAAATGGGATAGATGGACAATTCAATAACAGACACATTATTTGAAACTGGATGGGCAGGTAATTCACAATCAAAAGCAATGATTGAAACTGCATGAACACACAGTTCAGTGACTGGGACTAGACTGGCAGACAATTCACACTCAGACCCATTAATAGAAACTGGACAGACAGATAGTCCAGAATCAGATTCAACGGCAGCATTTAAACAAACAGACAGTTCCGACTCAGCCTCCATGGCTGGTACAAAACAGGACATGAGTTCATAAGCGACCTCTGTAGCCATGACAGGATAGGCAGAGTGTTCAGTGAAGGCCTCCATAGCCATGACTGGACAGGAAGTGAGTTCACAGACAGCCTCCATAGCCGTTACAGGACTGGACGAAAGTTCACAGACAGCCTCTGCTGCCGGGTTTGCTGGGGATTCGGAAAAATGTCTCCTTGGCCAGAACAGAACAGGCAGAGAGTTCACAGACTGCCTCCTTGGCCGGAACAGGACAGGGAGAGGGTTCACAAATGGCCTCCATACCCGTGATGGGACAGGCAGAAAGTTCATAGATGGCCTCCTTGGCCAGAACAGGACAGGGCGAGAGTTCACAAGTTGATACCACTGACACCTCTGGGGGTTCTGCAGTGGATGCCGCCGCCTCTGGGGGTTCTGCAGTGGATGCCGCCGCCTCTGGAGGTTCTGCAGTAGGACCATCAGGATACGGGGAGAGTTCAGTAACATTCCTTTTAACAGGAGAGGTACAGAGTTCAGGACAGGTACAGAGTTCAGTCTATTTAACCTTGACAGGACGGGCTGAAAGTGTATTGTTTGGCGCCACCATCATACCAGTAGCCAAAGCGAGCGCCCCCACCTCGGAGGGTTCTGTTGCCTCAGCCACCACTTCTGGAGGACCTGGAGCGAGCACCGCCATCTCTGGAAGTTCTGTGGTAGTGTATGCAGCCCAAACACACCAAAAAGCGATCCCCATCATGGGAAGCGCTTCAGACAGGGGGATCGGTTCAGGAACAGGGGTGCTAGAGTGAGTGGGATTGGGGATACCAGCTGCACGTGCAGCCACCAAAGGTGGGTCCTCCACACTGGATTCCAGTCTGGGATACTGAGGAACAATCGTTGAGGATCTGGGTGCCACAGACAGGATATGGCTCTGGATGATAAGCATTGATGTGACAGGACTCTGGAAGAACAATTGTGATGTGATGTGATGTGATGTGATGTGATGTGATGTGATGTAACTATGGATGATTAGCTGTGATGTGACCTGAATCTGGACGAATAGCGGAGATGTGACGTGACTCTGGATGAACAGCTGGGATGTGACAAGACTCTGGCAGATCAACTGAGACGTGACAAGATTCCTGATGAGCAACTGTGACTTGACTGGACTCAGGGAGATCAGCGGTGACTTGACTTGACTCAGGAATGGAAGCTGTGACATAACGGGGCATTGTTGTGTCGCCATTTTGTGAGCGTACTCTAGTGCGGCTGCCATTACACAAGTGAGTGCGGGGTCATATCCCTCCACGAACCCCCACAGTGAACAATAAACAAACAGTCAACAAAGCATAATCCATAAATTGACTTAGAGAAGAGCGGGGACCCTCACGGATTAATCGTGTCTTTAGAGGTTCATTGATACCCTCAAAAAAAAAGTCTAACAGTACACAGTCCAGCAGATCTGAATAATGAGCGATGGCTAAATACTCTTGAATATAGCCTTCAGATGATCGTGTGCCCTGTCTAAGGGCTAAGAATATTCTTGCTGTATCCATACCTGGCCAATGTCCATCCGAGAAGCCTCTGGATCCTTGTGTGCCCGAGTATTCTGTTACAGGAAAAACAAGATGTAAGACATGCAGATCCATGTGCAAAGCTTTTATTATATATGTCTCTGACTCATTGGTGTTTGCACTCGGACTTGTCTCGGACTTGTTGGTGTTTGCACTCGGACTTGGTCATTGGACTTGCCAAATGTTCTGATCGGTCTCGACCGAGTTCAGCCATATGCTTTTTTCCTCTTCAAAACAAAACCACATTTGCATGTCGCGCCTGAAACTACATGGAAAATGCTAGGCGCGCCGCTTTCTCTTTTTTTCCAAAGCACTCTGTTGTCTGCGCTTTATGCTTGCACTCCCGTGGCATCTGCCATTGCTAAGCAATCTTGACCTGCTCTCCATTAAGACACAGAAGTTTCAGCAAAGGATAAATGGATTTCCAGCAATAAAAATTCCTTCTCCATTAAGACACAGAAAATTTTCTTAACGTCTACACCTACCCCAGCCTTAAACTTACCCTTTACAATAATGAAATACTAATTATGTTGTACAGTGTGACAAAAATTACGCTGTATTTATGTGCGCATGCCCAGTAGAGCCAAACATATCCCTTCTACTGTAGCCTTAACTGCACGCATGTGTCATATCCCGAGCTTTGCGTGTGTGTGCGCTGTGCCAAGGCATCAGTCATTAAAATTTTTGACCACAGACATGATGTCAGCAAACAGCAGCATTATTAAGTAGATAAAATGTAAATAAAGTACATAAAAAATAATTTGACCCTACAACTCCAAACTCGGTCCTAGAGGGCCGGTGTCCTTTAGAGTTTAGCTCCAACCCTAATTAAACACACTTGAACCAGCTAATCAAGGTCTTACTAGACACACTAGAAACTTCAAGATAGGCGTGTTAAGGCCAGTTGGAGCTAAACTCTGCAGGGCATTGGCCCTCCAGAATCTAGTTTGGAGACACCTGTCCTACAGAGTTGTTACTTTGCACATGCTTTTTGATCATTACAAATAATAATGTACAATTATTTTCTTAGGAGATATGCTGTCTCTTGCATCACATACATTATCAGTAGTTAAGTATGTGGCTTTGAAGAGGATACTTTTTTTTCTCTCTCTCTCTCTCTCTCTCATTTGGACTCGGTCTTGACTTGGACTCGAAACTTTTGGACTTGGACTTGACTTGGACTTGAACCTCTTTGGACTCGGTCTTGACGCTGTCTCGACTAGTTGTGGTCTTGGACTTGTCTTGGACTCGACAAAGCTGGACTTGACTACAGCTCTAAGTATTTTATCTATGGGTCGTTATAATTCTGGATTGAAACAAAGCATTGCAGCAGTTTCAATAATTCTGAATTAATTAGCAAGACAATGTCACTGTTGTAATTACTATTAGTATTTCACTGTTATATATTATCCTTAATTTTAGACTTAATGACCAATAGATTAAGCACCTACTGAAAACTGCTGTTATTTGATAAAATTTTGCACTACCAACATCGATGACAGCTTTGTTTTGAGTGTTTGATAACATGATCAAAATAAAACAGTAATTTCCAAACGAAGCATTATGAAATCATTTACTTATGGTTTGTGATGCAGATCTAGCACTGCTTCATCTTTCAACAGATGTTTCTTTGTGACTCTCCTGTGCCTCAGTTACAAAACAAAACCCTGAGACACGATCTGGGTACGCCAATAAAATAAACACTGGGGTCCTTCTAATATCTGTTCGAAGACATGACCGAGCTGTTTAAACCAAACACGACAAAACAAATGATTTTTCACTCATTTGTCGTGATGACAGACTCATATCTGTTTACTGTATATAGTGTAGACAAGATAGTGCAGTGATTGTGATTTCTATATGCTTTTGATGTGACACTCACATTCAGCATGATCACGTGTCGTCCGTTAGCGAGTGAAAGCCAGTGGGAGGGGCCTATGCTGAGAAGAAGACTATTCGTCGATGTCTTGCTCTGGAGGCGTTTCTATGCAAATGTTTGTACCCAGGTGACGTCATCTTGCCCCTCGGATCCAAACGAGCCATTTCTGGAGCTTGATTAAAGAGATGCTTTGTTTATAATAATGAGGACATTTTAAGCTATGAAACTTGCAGGATGCTTTAATGGTACAAAGACCTCTTATATGCCAAGAGATCAAGGCAAATTTGATTTCTCATGTCATGACCCCTTTAAACATATTATTTAAAAGGGCGTGTCTCCTTTAAGACTTCAGTGTAATGTTCAAGTTATCAGGTCTTTAATAATGTTCTCAAAATGCATAGCACAAAAACATGAAATGAAATGTTCTTATTGGACATTAAGTTTTAAATGTTAAAAATTGTTTTAGAACATTCAGAGAACATTCAGAAGTTATGTTCCCATAATATTTATGAAATGATCAAATTATATGTTCCCTCTATGTTTATATAACCTAGAAAAATGTTTTAAATTCATTTTAAAAAATGTTGACATTGGAACATTCAGAAATAACAATGAGAATGTTTCCAAAAACGTTCTTAGAGCATATTTGTATTAGCTGGTAGAAATGTCTGAGTAAAGTGTGTCCGAGGAGCTTCTGCTGCACACCTCCTCACCTGTGTGTGTGTGTGTGTTTGTGTGTGCATGTGTGTGTGTCTGTGTGTGTGTGTGTGTTTGTGTGTGCATGTGTGTGTGTGTGCGTTATAAATAAAGGCTGGCCTCCCTCAGGCTGACATGTATTAGAGACTGAGTGAATGCAAGGAGGAGTGAGAATTCAACTCTTCCCACACAAAAACCAACATCTCCAGAAATAAACCCCTCCAGAATAACCGCTGCTGATATATCAGTGTAAAGCCCACAAACCGCTCACTATTTCCATCTCGTATAAATATTGTGTGAGTTATATCACAACCGCTCAACCAGCATTCAGGTGCGTCTGCAGTTTACTGCGTCTGAACGAAACAAACGCTTGTGTTTAAGTACATCCTCAGGTGATCAGCTGTTTGTTCATTCAGAGCTAACTAACAAGGTCGAGCTCCATTGCAGATACAATATAACAGAACCAGTGTGTGTTAATACAGTATCACACTGACATGTATTAGTTCAGCTGAACTGATCTAGACTTCTTGTTCTGGTTTTTGTAAGTGCATGTGCAGTAAAATAAAACGCAAATGAGGCACAGTGTACTTAAAGAAATTACTGTGTAATATTTATGACCCTGCAGCACAGAAGCAGTCATAAGTAGCACTGGTATATTTGTAGCAATAGACAACAATACATTGTATGGGTCAAAAATCATTAGGCTATTAAGTAAAGATCATGCTCCATGAAGATATTCTGTGAATTCCCTACCGTAAATATATCAAAACTCATTTTTTCATTAGTAATATGCATTGCTAAGGACTTGCTAAGGACCTGTCAAATCTAGTCCATTGTAAGGTAAGATTGACCGCTACAAGTGAAAATGAGCTTGATCCACTTGGTTATAACCATGGTAGTACCAAAAGCAGTAAATGCATGCTGCTGTAAAAATGGTATCCATGTCAGCCAAAAACACGATACATTTCAAGTGAAATCGAAGAACTGACATGACGTATGTCAGGCCAAAATCAGACCAAACTGAAGTTATTTCAGGACATTGAAACAGCTTGCCAAAGTGAACGGCTGGTAAACAACTTTGAACTATCATTAGTTTGTGGCGATTATGTAATATGTGACCACCTTCTTTCTCCTAATCTTCTCTGGTTCATTTCTTCTGTTCAGTCTGTTGAGGTCAGACTTTCACGAGTAAAAGTGTGACCACGGAGCTGTTTTATAATAGAAGCTGTGATTCTAATAAAAAGTGACACTGACACTGTTTTTCTAGTTTAATCGTGTTAAGCTGCGGCTTTAAAGCAATCTATTCTATAAAATAAGCTGTGTATAAATGAACTGCGCAGAGCTTGTGTAAACATATCTGCATCACTACAATCAGATGCTTTCTGAACTGCTGTTTTAACACTGCTGTCAGTTTTATTTTTTATTTTTTTATTGAAAGTATGCAGCATATTTACACATTCGACTAAATGCCAGTCTTAACAGCATCACTCTTAACCCACTGCATGTGTACATCAAATTTCTTGTAACCCTTAAGCAAAAAAAAAAAAAAAAAAAAAGAGCTTTATATCAGGGCCATTATTCTGCCTGAGTATGTAAATATCACATATGTTGAACAGGACGGCAAAATATCTGCTCTGTGATGGTGGTTTATTCATTTGTGCATTGGTTTGAACAGCATGTATAGTATACAAGAAATAGCAATCTGTTTTAGCAAACCCAGTGCTTTGTAGTGAAATGGAAGACTGATCATGAAAGATTTTGAGTATCTGAGGTCAAATTGAGTTTTCTAATTTTTTCTCATTTTCTGATTGACATCCATATTCTGATTAAGCCTATACTCTGAAGAAAGATGTTAACATGTTTAAAACCAGAAAATTAGACATTCAGAATACATCAGCACATGCAAACTCATTATCGTTTTTGGGAACAACACACAAAGATGGTATGAATTGTAAAATATAAATATTAATAAAATATAGCTGTTAGGTTAAAATTGTAAAATATAAATGCAATGCATTGAAAAATATTCAGTATAGGCCATGAGGTGCTTCAGATTTCATGTTTACTTTTTTTCAAATGTGACTTTTGACACCAATTCAGAGTTTTGATCTTGCGGTTTTGGTCTCAAGATGTCTTGATATTAACGCAGGCTTTCTCTGGATCTTGGAGGGTCTGGTCTTGACTCTGCATCAACTACAAAATAAATGGGAAGTGTTTCCTCAACTGTTCCTCCAAAAGTGATCCATTGTTCTGTCTGTGATTCTACACATGATTATATGGTTAGTTACATGTTTTATTCTTGACGTGAGTGTGAGATTCACTTTCCTCCACTCGACTCAGAATGTGATGCTTCATGAATCAAGCCTGTAGCTTTAAAGTCCTGTCCCTGAATGCAGAATCTGTTTATCTGAGGAAAGACCGTAAATGAGATGTTCACACACAGCCGTCAGAGCCTGGAGTGTGTGTGTGTCTGACACCAGGACATTCATAAAACCATAAAACCAGCACACTCACCAGATTTGCACAAACCCATTTAAAGAGGTCAGATATAACCATCCATCACTCCTCACACATGATATTAGGAAAAAAATATCCTCTGTGGAGCCGCTTTATACTCCACCGTGCAAAATTATAGAGTTATTGCATCCTGGGAAACTCCATCACAGCCATCCAGTTACTATGCATTACAAAGCAGATCCGCGGGTATGAGAGGCGTCATAAATCATGGCATATCAGATAAATATTTACAGTCACTCGACATCATATTGTGTTCAGATTCACACTAAATGAATCAAGAGATCATGTCTGGCCTGTTTCTTTATGCCGTGACTCATTTAAAGCATAAGAACTGCATCCCTTGCCTAAATTAAATATCAGGAAAGGAAAAAAACAATGTGAGATAATGAGCAGTTCGATGTGGTGCAGCAGCGTTACGCGTGTCGTTTGTTCAGATGATCATTAAGTGGATGATGTGGAATGTTTGTATGCTAATTGTCTGTTTTCATGCGGTGGGTTAATTAGTGCGGTGTTGGTGACATTATGCTCTGGGAAACGAGTCCCGCTGAGGCTCTATGGGACGCAGGTGAAAGTGAGGCACAGATGAACTCAATCCCAGTGTGAAGACGCTTTAACCTTTCAGCCTCATGCCTTTTATTACACAGAAACCGTGTTAGCAAAGGTTAGCGGCGCTGATGTTCAGCGACTGGACTTTCATCTGACTATCATATGTACATATGAAGCATGCCATTTTTTGGATGTAATAGGCTAGTAATTACATGTAAATTCAATGCAGGCACCAATATCAGTCATCTTTGCATATTTGCTCTGTTCTAACAGGGAGGTTAAGTTTCAGAAAAATGTTTGAAACTGAGCAGCAGTGAACCAGTTAAATACACGACATCAACGAGCTGGAATACTCGGTTTAGAATAACAGGTAATAGAGATATCATAAAGAACAGGCGTATGATCAAAAAAAAAAAAAAACCCCGTTCAAAAATGTTAAATCCACAACTGGAATATAATTGTCTGATGACATTTAACGACAACCCACTGTCAAGATCTGGGAAAGAGGAACAGAGTTCAAAGGGCATGACATTTAGGTGAAGTTCTCTGTCCATCCTGGTCGTAATGTTAAGGAGTTCTTGGTGATTATACACAAGTATTAGTTTGTATTTCTACAGATAATTGACAAAAACAAGACAAACACAAGCGGGACTAGACGCAGCAGACGGCATGCCTCACTCACAGGCGCCATCTTTCACTTCCACAAATTATGCAAGTTTGTCAAAGTGAATCTAGCACACGCCGCGTTCCCGAATGAACGCTAAACCCGCAATGAGATGAAGTTTACTGCATTTACTGTGAACCGAGGCGCTCGGAGACACTAAAATCACAAAGCGCAACAGACTATATACTAAATTAAATCTCAGCCTTTAATTTGACATTCGATTGAAATATTTATTAGCTTTTCATGGAGTCACAAAACTCACAAATTCCCCACAGGTTGGCGAAGCCCTGTTTGCGAAACCCTGAACTAGATCAGGCCGAGCGAGCGAGCCGTCGAGATCCAGTGAAAACACTTGTTAGCGTCTCTTGACAGGACAAGTGGTTACGAGCAGAACCCTGAAGAAATGGCCTAAAATCACGCCAGCAGAAACTCCTGAAGTTTCCAGCTCCTCTCTAAACTCAGTCCCTCTCATTTTTCTTCAGCACAATTGCTTGATTTCTTTCTTCCTAGGGACACACTGCTTTTATTTATTTCTGGGGTGGTGATAAAATATCCATGCTGCTCACCGTGGGCCTGGTGGCCGGCAGTCGAGCTGAAATTAGATATCTATAATTCAGTTCACACTTCAGACGGCGCACTCAATGTTGGGCGAGGAATGGCGGCGTGTCTCAAACAAGCACCGCATGAAATTCTCATCAGCAAAGGTCTGAATGCGAGCACCTGAGGCTGGAAACAACACACCACAGAATAAAAGCACAATGAAGCTCGCTTTCCCAAAGAGTGACTTTGCATTCAGAGCGCTGGTGATTCCCGCGTCACGGTTAATCAGCCGTGATAATTACCCGGTTCACTATTTGACGCGTTCGTCCGCAGCTCAGGACGCCGGCGCTTTTGAAAATTGCCTGCTTGGACGCTTCCCCTCTCCTTCAACTTATTGAATTTTGCTGTCCAATATCTCTGAATGGCTCTCGACCGTCTCTCCACTAATATCTTCTCTTATTGCAGACGGGCAGAAGAGCTTCTCTGAGGAGGCCGTGGGGCGCGAACGATCTGCGAGAGATGCTGAAGATGCACAGGCCTTCTGGATGTTACTGCTCGATCTCGGCCGGGTCTCTTTGATCGCTCTGGAGACTCGATGGAGATCTCACAATCATCACACAAACGAGGCACTCGGTGACGTACTGTGGGGCAGCTGTGAAATGTATGTGGAGAGAAGCTCGGATCAGCTGATCTTCAGAGAATCTGATGGGAGACGCGTGAGACGTTTGGCAAATCTGAGCAGTTTGCTGAGATCTCAGGTTTTTCTCAGGAGAATCATCTGACTTTAGTCTCCATGTGATCTACTCTCTGTCCTGTGCCTGTCTAGGAGAAGCAGTTGAGACGAGTTCTCGTTTGGGAACTTACAAGAGGCAGATAGTAAAGTGAAGGGCATTTCTTCTGCTGTTTTATTTTATTTTATTTTATTTTATTTTATTTTATTTTATTTTATTTTATTTTTAAAGCTTATTTCCACCAGAAAATAAAATAATTATGCCATTTTATTTCACAAATGGACACTTATTCTTGCACTTCTGAGTTTATATCTTACAATTCATATCACAGTGTCTGGGGGAAGTTTATATTACAATATCTGATTTAAACTGGAATTTATTTATTTATTTATTTTTTATAGCTCTGTGTTTGCTTGTTTGTAAGGCAAACAAGCAAACACATTTTCAATTATGATTAAAATATTTTTCTTGAATACCTTTTTATAATAGAGTAATAATAACAATAATAACTATAAGTATAATTATAATAATAATAGGTATGATGATATAATAATAGGTAATAATAATATTAATAATAATGTATTATTATTATTATTATGACTACAGTTTTTTTTTTTTGTTTTTGTTTTTTTACTGCTTACACACAAAACTCTTTTTTTTTTTAAATGTACTCACAAATCCAAAAATCGTGCACACAAAATGCCTATGTATGGTGTAAGCAATTGAAAAAAACAAAAAAAAAAAAGCCCTACACATTATTATTATTATTATTATTATTATTATTATTATTATTATTATTACTCTATTATAAAAAGGTATTTAAGTAAAATATATTTTAAACATAATTGAATTTTAATCTACAACTGTAAAATCCATGTACTGTAATTATGGGCATAATATTTATGGCTGTGAGAATTTCCTCATTTCCTTTTCCCAAATGCAGGTCAAAGCGTATTGAGATGCTGGAAACGATTGATCATGAGCTGATACTTATTTAATCGCAGGCTTTGAGATTTGATAATTGCTCAAAGCCCTATCACACTTTTGATGAAATTGTGCAGCCTGTGTTATTGCCTGGATTCTGGTGGAAAGATGGTGAGGTTTGACCCGATGGATAATGAACCGGTAACACACAGCTCGTATAATACAGGTGTGATGAACGCTGATCCGCAGTTAATCTGCTCAAACACACACGGAGAACTCCTGCCACGAGAATCACCTGCAAATGGATCCTGTTGCATTCATTTCTGTGTGTGTGTGTGTGTGTGTGTGTGTGTGTGTGTGTGAGAGAGAGAGCGAGAGAGAGAGAGAGATGTGTTTGTGTGTGTGGAAGAGTGTGTGTGTGTGTGGATGTATGTGTTGTGAATTGTGAAGCTTGTGTGTTTGTGTGTGTGTGTGTGTGTGGAGAGAGAGAGAGGAGATGTTTGTGAGTGTGTGAGTGTGTGTGTGTGTGTGTGAAGTGTCAATATGAGAGGCAATCATGTGAGTGTTTTTGTGTGTGTGCGTGTTGTGTGACCTTGAGAGAGAGATAAACGAGAATCTGTGAGCCGAGAGGAGAGAGAAAGATCAATATGAAGCCATTGAGTGCGGTGTAACACTTCTGACCTTGATTTCATGTGTGTGACGTACAGCCGGCTGAACAACACTCTCCATCTCACAGTTTCTGCTTAATTTCACTAAAGTGCCAGTGTGTGATTTACAGATACAAATAGTCAACATTATTTTGCAACATTTCACTGCATGTTATTACAAAGAAGAAGAAAAACGCATACCCTGTAAAATTTTGTGACATTTTTAGTAATATTTTGTATTAGTTTTTAATAATTATGACCCTGGACCACAAAACCAGTCATAAGGGAACCATTATTATTTTTATTTATTTAGTTTTTTTTTTTTTTTTTATTAATATTAAGACAATATTTGGCTGAGATATAACTATTTGAAAATCTGGAATCTGAGGGTAAAAAAAAAAAAAAGAGAGAGAGAGAGAGAAAATCGCTTTTAAAGTTGTTCAAATGAAGTTCTAAGAAATGCATATTACTAATCAAAAAATAAGTTTTGGTATATTTATGGTAGGACATTTACAAAATATCTTCATGGAACATGATCTTTACTTAATATCCAAATGATTTTTTGGCATAAAAGAGAAATGTATAATTGTGACCCATACAATGTATTGTTGTCTATTGCTACAAATATACCTGTGCTACTGATGACTGCTTCTGTGCTGCAGGGACACAATTTATATTTTTCATTTATATTTATGTTAAAGATTTAGTCATTTTGGTTTTAGTTTTGATAAAGTTTTAATAGGTTTTTAATCTTTTTTTTAGTATTTTTTAATACATATCAATATTTTTTTTTAATGACACTTTGAGTTTATTTTAGTATTTTAAATTAAAACATGAAATGTTGGCTTGGCAACTCACTGACATAATAAAATGTAGATTTTATTTTAAATATAAATACTTTTTAAACTATAATAACCCTGTTAAACAGCATACATAATGCAAATAAAATAGTTATTCTGCATTTTTAATGCATAACCTTTGGCAGTCTGATCAAATAATGAGTCAAAAAATCCCTGTTGACATCACTTTCACTCACTGGATTGGAAATGGAATGTCAAGTCAAGAGCGTTGCATTGTGGGATACAGCGTCTCACACAGCGCGTCCTGATGTACACTGCACACTTTAATGTAGGAGACCATCTGGACGTCCATGTTTACAGAAAATCTGCAATATGCATATAAATACATGCAAGTTCACTAAAGCTGAAATCCATTGCATTTGATTTCATCATGGTTGCATTTGAGCTCTAATGACAGAGGCCTTTATTTAGTCTTCAGCTGGCTGATAAAGAGAAGAAAGTGTGTAGAAATGTGCAGCTGAAGAACTCTGAGAGGTTCAGCGGTGCAGTGATATTGTGGATTGTCTTTGTGAGCGACGCTCATTAAGGCTAATCGCTCTGAAAGAGCTAGCGACAGATCTGAGCTCATATCAGGGCTTAAGACTCATTTGATCCGTCACGCGCAATTTGAGAAGCCATTCATTGTTCCAGCAGCGATTCTGATGCCATGAAAGAGTCATTCTGCTTGGTTCTGAATGTCTTTGGCCGTCGCGCAGGAAAGCCAAGCCAGCGTCGCTCCCACACAGCGGCCCAAACATCCACGTAATCGCTTCTAACAAGAGCGTCTTAAAATACCATCCAGGATCGTGCCAGCGTTGTGTGAACGCTCTGGGAACGCAGGCCTCGTGCCACACCTCAGGAGCAGCCGACTAACTATCTGCTTGTCTTTATTGAGTCGTGCAGAATATAAAAATGTCTCAACAAGCAGCTAAACTGAACATCTGCATTAATAAACCACTATCAGTGGACAATTGTCTGCAAAAAGTTTTACTCTGCAAAAGATAATTGTACAGTAAGTTCTTTAAAAAGAGCAGAGCTTGTCCAAAATGGCAGTTCAGTAGTGTCCCTTGTGAAAAAGAAGTGCACTTAATTGTATTAAATGTGCACTTGTAGTGTTTAAA